>NC_057795.1:269471790-269665905 GCF_018294505.1 Triticum aestivum | reverse complement strand
AGCTGCCCACGCGCCCCCGCCGTCCGCCGCCTCCGTCCGCCGCAGCCGCCCACGCGCCCCCGCCGCCTCCCTCTCCCCTTCCTCCCGCTCGAGCGCCGCCTCCCCCCGAGCCCCGCCTCCCCCGCGAGCGCCGCCTCCCTCGCCTCCCTCCCTAACCCTCGGAGCCGCCGGAGACTTGGAGCCTCGGCGCCGCCCCATGTCCACCAGGAGAGGAGGCCCCACGTCCACGTCACCGCGGCCACCGGAGTTGCGTCCACGGATTGGAGACGGGTCATCAAGGATCGAGCGCATCGACCTCTTCTTCCTCATCACCGACCACTGCTTCTCGGCATCGATCCGCGCTGCCCTGACCATCGTCGGCCTCGCCGTCTCCTTCCCCAGCTCTGCACTGAGCGTCTCCATCGATTCCCCCTCTTTTCCCCTTGTTTAGTCACTGTTTGTGCCGCCCACCACTTCCCTGCGGGCTCGTGCTCACCGCGCCGGTCGCCCCTCACGTGGCAGAGGGGAAGCCGGAGGTGATTGGCCCCGTCGGGTTCACTCGGTAACTATTTACAGTACATGTAATTTCACTGTAAAATATAGTTGTGACATTTCTGCTTGTACACGGAAGAGCACTTGGTCATATTTTATGTCCACCATATTATGATCACTATTCTTCTCTCCAAGGCTTCTACTATCATAAAGATATGAGCAGGTTGTTCTCCAATAGTTGTTGATTATCATAACCTAAAGATCTAGGTAAGCATCACACTTGGTCAAATTTAGAAAACAAATAGAAGTAGATTTAATTGGAAAGGGATATTGTTAGTATCGACCAGAAAAGTATGCACCATTAATGGAAAAAATTTTGAATATACAATATAGAGAGTGAAAGATCAGTACTGGCAGGATGAGCAAAGTCCATGTTTAAAAAATGAAAGTAGGCACTAATAATGGCAAGAATTGTTTGACATCAATGGATTTTGGTTTAATTACTTGGTCTCAGAAAGCAAAAAGAAAAAGAAAGGGTGATCCATCTTCTAGAACAAAAGTTTTATAAGAGAATTTTCTAATTATGAAAATAAGTGATAATTTGTTTGGATTCATACTATCTAGACCTTGCAAGGTGCTGTTGAATTAAAACTGAAGCAATATTCCTATAAATAATTGAGTCCTTGATGCGATATGTTGTTGCAAAGGAGACCCGTTCAAGTCTGCTTCATACAGTTTTATGGTTAGACTATCAAAGTCACTCAATTATGTCTTTGGTTACCATTCCACCAAATTGTTTTCTTACAATGTCGCTGAAACTCTCTACAACTTTCAAACAAGATATGACAGCAAAAAGAGGTTGAAAACGAGAATACCTTAAAGCATCTCTAGCTGCAGCAGGTGACCCATCTCTGGCTGCAGAGGTGGGTCATATCAAATGAGTAGTACTTTTGCATAGTACTAGGACACAATAGCAGCCAAGTAACCAGCTCATTCAAAACTCACAGAATGGTTAAAAGGATTATCTGCCCTTTTTGTTCCAATGAGTTGCAGTCAATACTGTTAACTGAACTTTTTGAGCACAGTGCTCCAATACTTGTTGCTATAGTTAACTGAAAATGTTCAGTTGGGAGCAATATTTGTTTGCATCAATACTTGTTAGACAGAGGTTTAGCACACATGCTTATGTGGCATTGCAGAGAAACAGGTTGTGCAACAACACACCAAAAGCAAGTAGACCTGCTTGTAGTAGCTCTTAGGTGAATTTTAGGTGAAGTAGACCTGCTTTTAAGATTTGTATAGAGGAGTAGATTTACAGTAGTTTTACAACAACAGTACTCTTTGCAATTGGCAAGTTTCAGTAGGAGAAACCCAACTGAACATCTGCTTTTGCAGAACACTGCACTCCACTTACACATGGTATTTTTCTGCAAATAGGACACCAAACCCACAAGCACATGGTATTTTTCTGTAAATTTATTTAAATTCAGTGTATATCCAGTTTGCATACTCAGTTTATACTCCTAAAACAATGCAAACAAATCAGCATTGGAGGCTCATCTTTGAGGCTCATCTTTATTACATATCAGAACTTGCAAACAAATCTGTGAAAGACTTGTAAAGTTGCTGGGTTTTGTCTTCGACCATTGTGTCGTGATGAATTTGCAGGTACCCCGAGAGGCCCTTGAGTTTGCCTAAGTTGGCTCTAATATGCTAACTTAGAGCTTATATGCTTAGTTTCCTATAGGTTAGCTCCAAAATAACTTATGTTAGCACAAAATGATCAAGTTTACATAATAAGCTTATAGTCTTCTTCTTATTCTTCTTCTTTTCCAAAATGACACAAGTTAGCTTCATTTTACCTAAGTTGGCTCTAATATGCTAACTTAGAGCTTATATGATTAGTTTCCTATAGGTTAGCTCCAAAATAACTTATGTTAGCACAAAATGATCAAGTTTACATAATAAGCTTATAGTCTTCTTCTTATTCTTCTTCTTTTCCAAAATGACATAGGTTAGCTTCATTTTACCTAATTGGCTCTAACATGCTAACTTAGAGCTTATATGCTTAGTTTCCTATAGGTTAGCTCCAAAATTACTTATGTTAGCACAAAATGATCAAGTTTACATAATAAGCTTATAGTCTTCTTCTTATTCTTCTTATTCTTCTTTTCCAAAATGACATAGGTTAGCTTCATTTTACCTAAGTTGGCTCTAATATGCTAACTTAGAGAGCTTATATGCTTAGTTTCCTATAGGTTAGCTCCAAAATTACTTATGTTAGCACAAAATGATCAAGTTTACATAATAAGCTTATAGTCTTCTTCTTATTCTTCTTGTTCTTCTTCTTATTCTTCTTCTAGTGTTCTTCTTCTTCTAGTATTCTTCTAGTCTTCTTCTTCTTCTTCTTCTAACTTCTTGTTTATCATTTTGCAGATTTGATTTAATTCATGGAAGCTTGCATGGATGGAGTGCTTCTTTTCCATTTGTGTTTTTATTTTGTATCAATGTGAAACTTTTGTGAATTGATGGATAACGGTGTTGGATGAACAATGTGAAACTTTTGTAATATGTAACGATGGAACTATGTGTTGGCTATATGATGAAACTTGTGTGTTGGATATGATTGTTATATGGATGCTTGTTGTATATATATGTGTTGGATATCTCATATGTGAAATAGCGACCTGAGATTAAGAAAAAACGAAAAAAAGGGCAACCTAGTGCATGTAGCTCCCGCTTGCGCAGGGTCCAGGGAAGGGTCCGACCACTTTGGGTCTATAGTACGCAGCCTTTCCCTACATTTCTGTAAGAGGCTGTTTCCAGGACTTGAACCCATGACCTCATGGTCACAAGGCAGCAGCTTTACCACTGCGCCAAGGCTCCCCTTCATTAAGAAAAAAAGAAAAAAAATTAAAAAAAATTGTTATTAATGGCGCACTACCATGTGGTGCACCATTAGTATAGCAGACACTAGTGGCGCACTGTGGGCAATACTAATGGTGCATTGCGTGGTGCACCATTAGTAAAAAATACTAGTGGCGTGATACTAATGGTGCACCAGTAGTGCACCATTAGTAGGCAAAACTGGTGCGCCATTAGTAGGCCTTTTCCTAGTAGTGCCAAGTCCTCTGGATCATGTTCATTCCAAAAATCACGCTCCCGAAGGTTTCATTCCGTTTGGACTCCGTTTGATATTCCTTTTCTTCGAAATACTGAAATAGGCAAAAAAAATAGCAATACGGGCTGGGCCTCTGGTTAGTAGGTTAGTCCCAAAAATGATATAAATGTGTAAAATAAAGCCCATAAACATCCAAAAGGGGTAATATAATAGCATGGAACAATCAAAAATTATAGATACGTTGGAGACATATCACTCATCCACTTGGTTACTTCTCCCTTGGAGTTCACGACCTCTTCGGAGAAGATCCCCCAAGCGGATTCAAGACCCCTTTACAGGAAGACCCCCTCAAGACCTCCTCACAGAGAATAACTACCACCACTTGTATCGTTCCTTGTTGGATTCGGATCGTGTATCTCTTTGTGTTTCGAGGATCTAGCATATGTGTGACCATATCTTGTTGGTTGAGTGATTTCTCTTGTGTTTCCTCTCGTTTTCCCCCTCGTGTTCTTCGTGTTCTTCATAGGTTCCCCTCCAATCGTGAAAGATCGGGCATCTAGGGTTCTACCCTACATCACACCGTAGCACAGGATGCGATGGATGTCGAGGTCCTTGGCAAGCCAGAGGCCATGCACAAGGGCTTCATACTCGACGACATTGTTGGAGGCGGCGAAGTGAATCTGGAGCGCGTACTGAAGTCGGTCACCCTTCGGGGAAGATAACATGATACCGGCTCCCAAACCGGATCGCATCTTGGAGCCGTCGAAGTGCATGCGCCAGTGCGCCAAATCTGGCGGTGGCGGCAGGTACTGGGTCTCGGTCCAATCGACGAGGAAGTCAGCCAGAGCTTGGGACTTGATCGTGGTGCCGGGCTCGTAGAGGATGGTGTAGCCGGCTAGCTCGATCGCCCACTTGGCGACTCGGCCAGAGGCATGCCCGCACCCCATGATCTCACTGATGGGGGCCATGTTGACAACGGTCACAACGTGCTCTTGGAAATACTTGTTCAACTTCTTGGCGGTGAAGTACACACCGTAACACATCTTCTGGTAGTGCGGGTAGTTTTGCTTGGAGATGGAAAGCACCTCACTCAAGTAGTAGACCGGGCGTTGGACGGGCTGGATCTTGCCCTTCTCTGGTCTCTCGACCACCATCACCGTGCTGACCGACTGCGAGGTGGCGGCTATGTAGAGCAGCAACAGCTCCTTCTCGACAGGCGCAGCCAGGATGGGTGCGGTGGAGAGCATGTGCTTGAGGTCCCTGAAAGCATCATCCGCCTGGTCGTTCCACTCGAAGGGCGTCGTCTTCTTCATCAAGTGATATAGGGGCAAGGCCCTCTCGCCCAGCTGACTGAGAAACCGGCTGACTGAGGCCAAGCAGCCGGTGAACTTCTGGACATCGCGCAGCCAGGCCGGCTGGCGCTTGCGCTTGATGGACTTGATCTTCTCCGGGTTTGCCTCAATGCCGCACTCCAAGACGAGGAAGCCGAGTAGCTTTCCTGCCGGCACGCCGAAAATGCACTTCTCTGAGTTGAGCTTGATCTGGTACTCGTGTAGGTTGGCAAGGTTTCTTTCAGGTTGTCGAGGAGTGTGAGGTGTTGCTTGGTCTTCACCATGATGTCGTCCATGTAGACGTGGATATTGCGGTTGGGTTGCGGTAGCAGGCATTTCTGCAAGCAACGCTGGAAGGTGGCACTGACATTCTTCAAGCCGAACGACATGGTGATGTAGCAATACGCCCCAAAGGGCATCATGAAGGACGTCTTCAGGGCGTAGGCCGGGTCCAGCTTTATCTGGTGATAGCCGGAGTAAGCATCCGGGAACGACAGGAGCTCGCAGTCGGTGGTGGAGTCGATGACTTGATGGATCCGCGGGAGGGCGAACGGATCCTTGGGGCAGGCCTTGCTCAGCTGGTGTAGTCCATACACATGCGCCATGTCTTGTTCTTCTTCAGGACGAGGACTGGATTGGCCAGCCACTCGGGGTGGAACACTTCCATGATGAAGCCGGCCGCCAAGAGCTTGGCGACCTCCTCACCGATGGTTCTTCTCCTCTCTTCGGAAAAGCGACGTAGGGGTTCACAGACAGGCTTGGTGTCCTTGTAGACATGGAGTTTATGCTTGGCGTACTTCCTCGGAATACCCGGCATGTCCTTTGGGGTCCATGCAAAGATATCCCGATTCTCACGGAGGAAGTCGACGAGCTCGCCTTCCTATTTACTGTCGAGGCGGGTGCCCATGATGACGTACTTGCTGCAGCTGGGGTCTTCCGGGTTCAGCTTGACTCTCTTGGTCTCCTTGGAGGGCTGGATGAGGCTTGATCGGTCGGCTTCTTGGCCAAAGCCGGCACGACCCAGACCTCGTTGGCTAGCACGACGATCCAATCGAGCTGCCTCCGCTCCTCGGCTATGACCAGCTACCCAGCCAGTCCGGTGCCAGCTCGGGCGCACTCTAGGGACATGCGGTAATTGCCGAAGACGGTTATGAGGCCCTTCGGACCCGGCAGCTTCATCTTAGGTAGGCATAGTGGGGGACCGCCATGCACTTGGCGAGTGCGGGCCGGCCCAGCAGCGTGCGGTACATGCTGGATAGGTCCACCACCTCAAACCAGAGCTGCTCACGTCAGAAGTGGTCGCAGGCGCCAAACAGGACGTCGAGCCGGATCCGGCCGATCAGGGAGCAGGAGAGGCCAAACACGATGCCGTGGAAGATCGTTTGGGTCAGCTCCAAGTCTTTGGCCTCGAGGCCGAGCTTGGTCACGGTGTCGCGGTAGAGGATGTTGATGCTGCTGCCGCCATCGATGAAGACCCGGGAGAACTTGCATGTGCGCCGGGGCGTGATGATGGTGGGGTCTAGGACGAGAGCGTAGCCACCCGGGTTAGGCATGACGGCCGGGTGGTCCTCTTGGCCCCAGGTGACCGGGTGATCCGACCAATGCATGTAGTCCGGCTTGGCCGGGACGACGGTGTTCACTTCCTGTTGGAGCAGGCCCTTGCTACGCTTGTCGTCACCAAGGCTGGTGAAGACAACGTAGGTCGCATTCTGGGTGGGGTAGATGTCATCGCGCATCGCACCGTTGGCCGGAGGCTGAGGCGGAGGCGCGGGAGGAGGAGGAGGAGCCGCCCTAGGGCCGGAGCAGGAGGAGGCGGGATGTCGTCCCTCATGATGTGCTTGGTGATGGCGCAATTCTGGAACGTGTGTGTGGACGGCCTCGCGCCGCTGTGGTGCTTGCATGGAGCGTCGAGCATCTCCTCGAAGCTCATGGCGAGCTACCACACCGTCTTGCCGGTTTGTTGGCGCTTGGTGTCCGGCTCGACCGCGGGCGCCTGTTCGGCGGCCGCGATGAGGCGGTTGTCGTAGCGTTGGGCCGGCTGATCGGGTTTGCGCTTGTTGTTCTGTTGGTTGTGCTACTGCCGTCTGTTCTCGTCCACCGTCTTGGGAGGAGGAACCGGCTTGGCCTTGCCGGCTTCATCCAGTGCCACCTGGATCTTCATGGCGGAGTTGGCGTTGGCGTACTTGTCCGCCGTCACCATGAGCGCGGCCATGGTGGCCGGCTCGGAGCGCAGGAGCTTTTGCTTGAGGAGGGTGCCGTCTCGGCACCCGTTGATGAAGTACTGGATGGCCTGAACATCGTGGATGCCCTCACAGCTGTTCCGGAGCTCGGTCCAGCGTGCGAGGTACTCACGATCGGTTTTTGCTGGCCCCTGGATGCACATGGCGAGCTGGCTGGGGTGACCGGGTCGCTTGTAGGTGCCGGTGAAGTTGCGCACGAAGGCCTGTAGAAGTCAACCCACGCATTGATGCTGCCAGCCGGCAGGCTGTTCAACCACGTGCGGGCCGAGCCTTGGAGCATGAGCGCATAGCGAGGCAGCGATTGCCGCCCGCGATGCCGATGCCAGTGGTGTAGTCGATGAGCCAGTCCTCCGGCTTGACGGTGCCGTTGTACTTGGGGGTGTCGCGGGGAAGCATGAACCCTTTGGTGAAGGGCTCATCCCGGATGCGTGGGCCGAAACAACCCGGCCCAACCACGTTGTTCTCCTCCAGATCCAAGGAGAGAGCGAGCTGGTCGAGGGAGTGGCGAGAGTCGGTGTCGTCGATGGCGCGAGGGCCCAGCTGGCTAGCGACCGCGCCGCGGGGGGGCGGGTCGGCTGAGGCCGGAGGACGGTCGGGTCGCGGGGCAGGGTTGTGCTGGCGCTAATCTTCTGGAGCCGGTTCGTCGGCCAAGCCGCGGCGGTCATTGGGGCGCGGTTGCATTGGGTCCAGGTGCGGCCGGAGTGGGCTTCATTGGATGGCGCAGACACCGTGTTCCGCTGGTCCTCGGGATCATTGGCGTGGTGCGACCGGATTGTGCGGGCCTGTTGAGCTAGTTGAGGCGGTCCTGCTGCGCTTTTGCTGTGTCGAGGAGGTCGCTCACCCGCTTCAGGCGGTCCTTCATCTCCTCGCCCTGGAGCTGATCTAGGTCGGTCGCGGCCGCCTGGGCGGCATGCATGTTATTCGCGGGGGTTTCATAGAAGGGGGGAATTACACCAAGGGCGCGGCTGATGGCGCCGCCTCAGGTCCGCACGTCAGCGACACAGCTTGGCTCGACGGCGGCGGGCGTGAATCCGTAGGTGGTCTCGTGCTCCCACTGAGCGGAGTCTAGACGGTGCTGCATGGCGGCGAGTGTCTCGGTCAGATCTAGCAGGCGCTGGTGATCCTGCTCCAGCTGGGCCTGGACCTCGGTGGTATTGGAGGCGTCGACATTGGTGTTGATGGGGATGCGGAGGCTCTACATCATGGCGCGCAGTGGGTTAGGTGCGCGTGCGCAATCCGCTCCGGCCCTGGCTTCGGTGGCCTTCCTCGCCGCGCTGGACGAAGAAGAGGTGTCGGCATCGGTGGCGAATACCTCCATCCGAACGCAAAGGTCCATCACCCCGGCAGAAGCACCGTCACCGAGGGGAATGGGTGAGTCGGTGATGTTGAGCACCCCGCAGGGGTACTCATCAATCGCGGGCGCATCGGAGATGCGCAGCGCGGCGAAGGAGGTGGCGAGCATGTCGATGAGGTCGTCCGCCAGCAAGATTGGCTTGTCGGTGTTGGAGGGGAGCCCCGTCTGGAACGTGACTCCGGCCGGGACCTCAAGCTGCCCCACGGTGGGCACCAACTGTTATGGTGGGCGCACGGCACATGCCAAAGGATGGCTAAAGAGAGGAGGCGACTCGAGTGCTCCGGTGGGCTCCAGAGGTGGGGTCGGCATGAGCGAGCGCGGGACGCAAGACATACCCAGGTTCGGGGCTCTCCGGAGAGATAACACCCCTAGTCCTGCCGAGGTTGGTTTAAAAGACACAGTACAGAGTTGCTCCTGGAGCTGTTTGGGGAAGAAGGAGGACAGCTGAGGCTTAGGCTGTTCCTTCTCCCTTGCTAGTGTGTGTGTGAGTGTGTTCTACTGATGATCTGATCGCCCCGTGCATGAAGGCCTCCTGGGGGGTTTTATAGGTCAACCCCCAGGGCTAAAGTTACAGGGTTGTGGGGGCGGGTGGTCATTGTCCGGGGAGCCAGCGCTGGGACCCGCCGAGTGTCAGGGCTCGCCAGATTCGCCGGACGTGGGCCCCAGGTGGCAGGGGGCACTTTTCGCCATCTTGTCGAGCGTCATGGAGTGGCCGGGTCGAGTCGGCTACAGTGGCACTCTGCCCGGTCGTGTCTGCAGGCATCAGCAGTGACAATAGGCATACTGTAGCCACGCCGACCTCGGTCAGCAGGGTAGGTGGGGCACTATTGCCACGCCTCTGCCGGTCAGAGGAGTTGGTGGGGCACTATTGCCTCGCTCATCTCTGAACGTAGACTCGTCCCATCATACGACTGGGATGGGACAGGCGCTGACCCGTGGCCGGGTTGAGGAACACGCCATGGGGCAGCTAGCTTGTTGGGGAAGTCTTGATGCGCCGGGTCCTGCCGGCTTGTGCCAGCCGGCGAGGCCGGGTTGCTGTCTTGGTCCTGTCGAAGAGTTCGGTCGGGTTGGCGGACTTGGCCGGGTCGCGGGACCTAGCCGAGTGCGAGCCGGACAGAGGGGCGATGCTGGCCCCGATGTTTTGAAAAAGATCCGGGTTCCGTTGCCTGCCCGGGGTTCATCCCCCCGACAATAGGACCAAGAGAGTTTTTCTTCTGTGTTCTATCATAAGTCCCTCCAACCAGACGTAGCTCTTATGCATAAGAGTGAACTGGTCAAACAAAAACCCTATCTCCATCGAGCATCACTGGTGACCTATGAACCTTTTTGATCTTCAGTTGATTGTCATGTGTTATGTTTCGGCCATGTGATTGATCTTCGATACAAGCATCTGATTACCTTCGGTAGTTCTCATTTGTAGACCAGTTTCTGTTTTGTTATTCTGTTGCGGGGTACTGAGAGGTTTGACGTTCCTCAAAATAAATTTTAAATCTCACATTCACCCCCCTCTGGTAGACATAGATTGGTGGCAATATTTATATAATCGTCAGAGCAATAGAAGGATGGAAAATGGAAGAGAGAAAAACAAAAACAACAAGCATCAAGGTGTCCTCATGCTATTATCATCATATATCTTGGACCACAAAGATTCAAGGGCTCGCCTAATGGCCTGCACAATGGTCCTTGGGGAAGCACATTTTTTCTAATGATCTTATTATTACTTTCAAGACATATCTCCCAAACAATCAGGATCATGCTGGACTTAGTACCTTGATACGTCTCCACCGTATCTATAATTTTTGATTGTTCCATGCTATTATATTATCTGTTTTGGATATTTTATATGCATTATTATGCTATTTTATATTATTTTTGGGACTAACCTATTAACCTAGAGCCTAGTGCCAGTTTCAGTTTTTCCTTGTTTTTGACTTTTGCAGAAAAGGAATATCAAACGGAATCCAAACGGAATAGAACTTGACAATGATTTTCTTGGACCCGAAGAGACCCAGAGGACTTGGAGTCCAAGCCAGAAGAGCCATGAGACGGCGGCAAGAGTGGAGTGTGTGCCCTAGGGGTGCGCCCTGATAATCCACAAGTGTAGGGGATCGCAACAGCTTTCGAGGGTAAAGTATTCAACCCAAATTTATTGATTCGACACAAGGGGAGCCAAAGAATATTCTTGAGTATTAGCAGTTGAGTTGTCAATTCAACCACACCTGGATAACTTAGTATCTACAGCAAAGTGTTTAGTAGCAAAAGCAGTATGATAATAAAGGTAACGGTGGCAAAAGTAAAGATAATAGTTTTTGGATTTTTGTAGTAGATGTAACTGTAGCGACGGAAAAGAAAATAAGAGAAGAACAATATGTGAAAAGCTCGTAGGCAATGGATCAGTGATGGATAATTATGTCGGATGCAATTCCTCATGTAATAGCTATAACATAGGGTGACACAGAACTAGCTCCAGTTCATCAATGTAATGTAGGCATGTATTCCGTAAATAGTCATACGTGCTTATGGAAAATAACTTGCATGACATCTTTTGTCCTACCCACGGGGTCCTAGTGAAAACTAAGGGATATTAAGGCCTCCTTTTAATTGAGAACCGGAATAAAGCATTAACACATAGTGAATACATGAACTCAGCAAACTACGGTCATCACCGAGAAGTATCCCGATTATTGTCACTTCGGGGTTGTCGGATCATAACACATAATAGGTGACTATAGACTTGCAAGATAGGATCAAGAACACACATATATTCATGAAAACATAATAGGTTCAGATCTGAAATCATGGCACTCGGGCCCTAGTGACAAGCATTAAGCATAGCAAAGTCATAGCAACATCAATCTCAGAACATAGTGCATACTAGGGATCAAACCCTAACAAAACTAACTTGATTACATGGTAAATCTCATCCAACCCATCACCGTCCAGCAAGCCTACGATAGAATTACTCATGCACGGCGGTGAGCATCATGAAATTGGTGATGGAGGATGGTTGATGATGACGACGGCGATGAATCCCCCTCTTCGGAGCCCCGAACGGACTCCGGATCAGCCCTCCCGAGAGAGATTAGGGCTTGGCGGCGGCTCCGTATCGTAAAACGCAATGAAACTTTCTCTCTGATTTTTTTCTCCCCGAACATGAATATATGGACTTGGAGTTGAGGTTGGTGGAGGTCCAGGGGGGCCACGAGATAGGGGGCGCGCCCAGGGGGAGGGGACGCGCCCCCCTGTCTCGTGGACAGGGTGTGGGCCCCCTGGTCTTGATTCTTTCGCCAATATTTTATATATTTTCCAAAAAGTCGCTCCGTGGATTTTCAGGACATTCTGAGAACTTTTCTTTTCTACATATAAAACAACATCATGGCAGTTCTTCTGAAAACAGCGTCAGTCCGGGTTAGTTTCATTCGAATCATGCAAGTTAGAGTCCAAAACAAGGGCAAAAGTGTTTGGAAAAGTAGATACGCTGGAGACGTATCAACTCCCCCAATCTTAAACCTTTGCTTGTCCTCAAGCAATTCAGTTGATAAACTGAAAGTGATAAAGAAAAACTTTTACAAACTCTGTTTGCTCTTGTTGTTGTAAACATGAAAAGCTAGCATTCAAGTTTCAGCAAATATTATGAACTTATGTCTCACAATTTTTCATATCAATAGCATAATCAGCTAGCGAGCCATAATAATAAAACTCGGATGACAACACTTTCTCAAAATAATCATAATATGATATAACAAAATGGTATCTCGCTAGCCCTTTCTAAGACCGCAAAACATAAATGCAGAGCACCTTTAAAGATCGAAGACTGACTAAACATTGTAATTCATGGTAAAAGAGATCCAGTCAAGTCATACCCAATATAAACCAATAGTAATGAATGCAAATGACAGTGTGCTCTCCAGCGGGTGCTTTTTAATAAGAAGGATGATGACTCCACATAAAAGTAAATAGATAGGCCCTTCGCAGAGGGAAGCAGGGATTTGTAGAGGTGCCAGAGCTCGATTTTAAAATAGAGATTGAATAACATTTTGAGCGGCATACTTTCGATGTCAACACAACAACTATGAGATGGCTGTATCTTCCATACTACATGCATTATAGGCAGTTCCCAAACAGAATGGTAAAGGTTTATACTCCCCCAACCACCAACAAGCATCAATCCATGGCTTGCTCGAAACAACGAGTGCCTCCAACTAACAACAGCCCTGGGGGAGTTTTGTTTAATTATTTTGATTTGCTTTGATATTTTTGGATCATGGGACTGGGCATCCCGGTTACCGGCCCTTTCTCGTGAATGAGGAGCGGAGTCCACTCCTCTTGAGAATAACCCACCTAGCATGGAAGATATAGGCAGCCCTAGTTGTAACATGAGCTGCTCGAGCATACAAAATAGAATTTCATTTTAAGGTTTGGAGTTTGGCACATACAAATTTACTTGGAACGGCAGGTAAATACCGCATATAGGAAGGTAGGGTGGACTCATTGGAATAACTTTGGGGTTTAAGGAGTTTGGATGCACAAGCAGTATTCCCTCTTAGTACAGGTGAAGGCTAGCAAAAGACTGGGAAGCGACCAACTGAGAGAGCGACAACAGTCATAAACATGCATTAAAACTAATTCACACCGAATACAAGCATGAGTGGGATATAATCCACCATGAACATAAATATCATGAAGGCTATGTTGATTTAATTCAACTACATGCGTGAACATGTGCCAAGTCGAGTCACTCAATTCATTTAAAGGAGGATACCATCCCATCATACCACATCATAATTATTCTAATAGCATGTTGGCACGCAAGGTAAACCATTATAACTCATAGCTAATCAAGCATGGCACAAGCAACTATAATCTCTAAATGTCATTGCAAATATGTTTACTTCATAATAAGCTGAATCAAAAATGATGAACTCATCATATTTACAAAAACAAGAGAGGCCGAGTTCATACCAGCTTTTCTCATCTCAATAAGTCCATATATCGTCATTATTGCCTTTCACTTGCACGACCGAACAATAAGAGTGCACGTGCATTGGACTAAGCTGGAATCTGCAAGCATTCAACTCAAGAGAGAAGACAAAGTAATATGGGCTCTAAGTTAAATAAACAATCATGCAAATGAGAGCCACTAAACATTTTCAATATGGTCTTCTCGACCCCCAAAGGAAATAAAAGAAAATAAAACTGTTTACACGGGAAAGCTCCCAACAAGCAAGAATAAGAACAAGAAATCTTTTTGGTTTTTCATATTAATTTCTACTACAAGCATGAAAATTAAACTAACTATTTTTTTTTGGTTTTTCTTAAGGTTTATCAAATACACAAGAAGAAAACTAGAAAAAGAAATTAAAACTAGCATGGATAATACAATGAAAGAGTATGAGCACCGACGACTAGTGTGTGAACATGAATGTAAAGTCGATGAGAAATACGTACTCCCCCAGGCTTAGGCTTTTGGCCTAAGTTGGTCTAGTACCAAGGACCGCCGCTACTCTCCGCGGTGTACTGGGAAGTGAAATCAGGATACCACTGGCTGGTCATCTCCAGATCCCACTGGACAGATGATGCACGATAAGGGTCCAGTTCAGGTTCTGGCTCAGGTTTAGGTTCTGGAGTGAAAGCTTGGGCTCGATGATTGTTCACCGCTTCCGGCATGACAAGAAAATTTTCTGCAAGCAAATCAAACAACAAAGGCGTAGGCAAAATAATAATCTCAATGTGTTTCTTATTAAATCTAAGTTTATACAAGAGCATCTTCTCTTTGTTGTCAACAATAAACTTGTGTGCTACCATGCTCTTGTAATCTAAAATGTGAGGCCGCAATTTTATCTCCTCTTTCTCATGGTGCCTAATAGGTATCTGAAAATGTCTAGCAAGACGTGAAGCATAGATACCTCCAAATATGGGGCCTTTTGTACGATTCAGGGCTAGTCGCTTAGCAACGACGGCACCCATACTAAAACTATTGTCCCCAAGCAAGGCATGTTGAAGAATGATAATATCACGAACACTAAAATTTCCACTATTTCCTTGACCAATCAAGCATCTACTAGCAAATAGGCAAAGTAGCGTAAAGCAGGAAAGTGTATGCTAGAGATTTTTGCCTCAGAACCCTTCTTTGGTTCCTCTACAGCTATAGTGTTAACAAAGCCATCCACATCTTTACGATGGGGTTCCTCTAATTCTCCCTCATAAGGTATCCTACACACCGCGCAAAAATTACGTAAAGACATTTCTCTGAATTCATCATATAAGTGAAATGATACTGAGGGCGGTGACTTCTTAGGATAATAATAAAAGTTTTGCACGAAAGTATTGGTGAGTAAGAGATACTGGCCGATCCGGTCGTTCATGAAACCGGGGAGGCCTGCATTCTCAATCAAAGAATAAAAATCTTCATGAATTCCAGCTTCTTTCAAGAAATCATCGCATGGCCATTCACAGGACCGTACTTCCGCTAAGCGAGGAAGATTATACTTGGCTTTTTCCTTCTCTTTAGCTTGTTTTTGCTGAGAGCCTTGGCTAGAAGAGCCGGAAAAAAATTCATTAACATTTTCTGAAAATTTCTGAAATTTTAGTAACTTCAAAACAAAAGTGAATAAAACTAAACAAGATTGATAGCAACTACTCCTACAAGTGCCTAGAGCCTATATCATGCATCAGAATTGCTTGGGACCTCATAAATTCAACATGCAGGCTCAAGAACATGGTCACCTATGCAGCAAAAATTTGCAATGAATAAATCACTAGAACAAAAACTAATTGGACCAATGGAGGAGTCACTTACCAAGCAACAATCTCCCAAAGCAGTTTTGTAAATGGAGCTTTGAGCAAGGAGATCGAAAATCGTGCTTGAGCTGGATGGGGATTTTTTGGGTAGAAGATGAAGTGTGTGGGTGCTGGCATAAGTGGAGGAAGGCCACCAGGGGCCCACGAGACAGGGGGCGCGCCCGGGTGGGGTGGGCGCGCCCTCCACTCTCGTGGCCTGGTGCTTGCCCCTCCTGCAGTGTTTTCAGTGCCTAAAATCCTCAAATATTCCATTAAAAATCATACTAAATTTGCAAGGCATTTGGAGCACTTTTATTTTTGAGATAATTTTTAATGCACAGATAATTCAGAAAACAGACAGATAATACTATTTTTGCTTTATTTATTCTAAATAACAGAAAGTAAAAAGAGGGTACAGAAGGTTGTGCCTTCTAGTTTCATCCATCTCATGATCATCAAAATGAATCCACTAACAAAGTTGATCAAGTCTTGTTAACAAACTCATTCCAAATAACACGGAACCGGAGAAATTTCGAATAACACTAAGTTACCTCCACAGAGATATGAAAATCCCCAACAATAAGAATATCATACTTTTCTTGACAGTAGGAAGAGGAAATTCAAAACCTCCAATAATAATAGTTGGAACTTTTCCAATAGAATTGATGCTATGAACTTGAGATTGTTTCCTCAGAAAGTGTACCATATGCTCATTACCATTAACATGAAAAGTGACATTGCCTTTGTTGCAATCAATAACAGCCCCTGCAGTATTAAGAAAAGGTCTACCAAGGATAATTGACATACTATCGTCCTCGGGAATATCAAGAATAACAAAGTCCGTTAAGATAGTGACATTTGCAACCACAACAGGCACATCCTCACAAATACCGACAGGTATAGCAGTTGATTTATCGGCCATTTGCAAAGATATTTCAGTAGGTGTCAACTTATTCAATTCAAGTCTACGATATAAAGAGAGAGGCATAACACTAATACCAGCTCCAAGATCACATAAAGCGGTTCTAACATAATTTCTTTTAATGGAGCATGGTATAGTTGGTACACCCGGATCTCCAAGTTTCTTTGGTATTCCACCCTTAAAAGTGTAATTAGCAAGCATGGTGGAAATTTCAGCTTCCGGTATCTTTCTTTTGTTTGTAATGATATCCTTCATATACTTAGCATAAGGATTTACTTTCAGCATATCAGTTAAGCGCATACGTAAGAAAATAGGTCTAATCATTTCAGCAAAGCGCTCAAAATCCTCATCATCCTTTGTCTTGGATGGTTTAGGAGGAAAGGGCATGGGTTTCTGAACCCATGGTTCTCTTTCTCTACCGTGCTTCCTAGCAACAAAATCTCTCTTATCATAACGTTGATTCTTTGATTGTGGGTTATCAAGATCAACAGCAGGTTCAATCTCTACTTCATTGTTTTTGCTAGGTTGAACATCAACATGAACATTATCATTAACATTATCACTAGGTTCATGTTCATCACCTGATTGTGTTTCACAATCAGAAATAGAAATATCATTGGGATTTTCAGGTGTGTCTACAGTAGGTCCACTAGAAGCATGCAAAGTTCTATCATTTTTCTTTTTCTTCTTTTTAGAAGAACTAGGTGCCTCTAAATTATTTCTCTGAGAATCTTGCTCGATTCTCTTAGGGTGGCCTTCAGGATACAAAGGTTCCTGAGTCATTCTACCAGTTCTAGTAGCAACTCTAACAGCAAAGTCATTTTTATTATTTAATTCATCAAGAAAATCATTTTGAGCTTTAAGTACTTCCTCAGCTTGAGTAGCAACCATAGAAGTATATTTGCTAATGAGTTTGAGTTCACCTTTAACTCTAGCCATGTTATCGCTCACACGTCCTACCTCGAAAGCATTATTCTTTAACTCTCTACCAACATAAGCATTAAAACTTTCTTGTCTAGCCATAAAGTCATCAAATTCATATAAGCATGGGATATGAAATTTAGTAGAGGGGATTTCAACTTTATCATATCTATAGAGAGAATTTACCTTTACTACCTGTGTCGGGTTATCAAGACAATGTGGTTCTTCAACAGGCGGTATATTAAGACCATGTATTTCTTCAATAGGAGGTAAATTCTTAACATCTTCAGCTTTGATACCTTTCTCTTTCATTGATTCTTTGCCTCTTGCATATCTTCAGGACTGAGAAATAAAACACCTCTCTTCTTTGGAGTGGGTTTAGGAATAAGCTCAGGAGTTGGCTCAATTGGTTCAGGAATTGCTTCAGGAATTGGCTCAGGAAGAGTCCAATTATTTTCATTAGTCAACATATTATTCAATAGTAATTCAGCTCCGTCGACTGTTCTTTCCCTGAAAACACAACCAGCACAACTATCCAAGTAGTCCTTGGAAGCATCGGTTAGTCCATTATAAAAGATATCAAGTATTTCATTTTTCTTGAGAGGATGATCAGGCAAAGCATTAAGTAATCGAAGAAGCCTCCCCCAAGCTTGTGGGAGACTCTCTTCTTTGATATGTACAAAATTATATATTTTCCAAAAAGTCGCTCCGTGGATTTTCAGGACATTCCGAGAACTTTTATTTGCTACACATAAAACAACATCATGGCAGTTCTGCTGAAAACAGCGTCAGTCCAGGTTAGTTTCATTCGAATCATGAAAGTTAGAGTCCAAAACAAGGGCAAAAGTGTTTGGAAAAGTAGATACGTTGGAGACGTATCACGCCCCCTGCCTTGGGGTCCCCTCGGGGATCCCCTGACCTACCTCTTCATCCTATATATTCACATATACTCCAGAACCCTCAAAAGCATCCATGAAAATACTTTTCCACCGTCGCAGGTCTATAACCTTGTTAGTCCCATCTAGAGGCATTTTCTGGTACTCTACCGGAGGGGGATTCGATCATGGAGGGCTTCTACATCAACCCTATTGCTGTTGAGGAACGTAGCATGCAATTTCAAAAAAAATCCTACACTCACGCAAATATATCTAGGAGATGCATAGCAACGAGAGGGGGAGAGTGTGTCTACGTACCCTCGTAGACCGAAAGCGGAAGGGTTTGACAACGCGGTTGATGTAGTCGAACTTCTTCTCATTCTGACCGATCAAGCAACGAACGTACGACACCAGTTCTGCACACGTTCGGCTCGATGACGTCCCGCGAACTCTTGATCCAGCAAAGTGTCGAGGAAGTAGATGAGTTCCATAAACACGACGACGTGGTGACGGTGATGGTGAAGTGATCTATGTAGGGCTTCGCCTAAGCACCGCGAGAATATGACCGAGGGTGTAATCTGTGGAGGGGGGCGCGGCACACGGCTAACAGATGTTGTTGTGTTTTCTAGGCACCTCCCCCCCTCATATATATAGGTGGGAGGGAGAGGGAGAAGCCCTAGGGGCGCCCCAAGTAGGAGGCATCCTACTTGGGCTCCTGCCCTAGGCCGGCGCCCCCTTTTTCCTTCTTTTGGCGACGAGGGGAAGGAAGGAGGAGGTGGAGCCCCCCCCCCCTTTCCTTTCTCCCACCAAGGGGGAAAGGCAGGAAGAGGTGGCGCCCCTTCCTTTCCTTCCTCTAGGGACGGCGGCCAGGGAAGGGGCGCACCATCCCTTTGTGGGCTGGTCTGTCCCTCCCTCGGCCCATTAAGCCCATATCTTTGTTGGGGGTTGCCCGAAACTCCTTTTCGGTGACCTGATATGTACCCTGTACCCTCTGGAACACTTTCATGTCTGAATGCCACCGTCCTATATATCAATCTTTACCTCTCGACCATTTCGAGACTCCTTGTCATGTCCTTGATCTCATCCGGGACTCCGAACAACATTCGGTCACCAAATCACATAACTCATATAATACAATATCGTCTTCAAACATTAAGCGTGCGGACCCTACGGGTTCGGGAACTATGTAGACATGACCAAGACACCTCTCTGGTCAATAACCAATGGCGGAACCTGGATGCTGATATTGGCTCCCACACATTCTATGAACATATTTATCGGTCGAACTATTATGACAACATATGTTATTCCCTTTGTGATCGGTATGTTACTTGCCCGAGATTCTATCATCGGTATCTTCATACCTAGTACAATTTTGTTACCAGCAAGTCTCTTTACTCGTTCCATAATACATCATCCTGCAACTAACTCATTAGTCACTTTGCTTGCAAGGCTTCTTATGATGTGTATTACCGAGAGGGCCCAAAGATACCTCTCCGATACTCGGAGTGACAAATCCTAATATCGATCTATGCCAACCCAACAAACACCTTCGGAGATACCTGTAGAGCATCTTTATAATCACCCAGTTACATTGTGACGTTTGGTAGCATAGAAGGCATTCCTCCAGTATCCGGGAGTTGCATAATCTCATAGTCGAAGGAATATGTATTTGACATGAAGAAAGCAGTAGCAATAAAACTAAATGATCATAATGCTAAGCTAAGGAATGGGTCTTGTCCATCACATCATTCTCCTAATGATGTGATCCCGTTTATCAAATGACAACACATGTCTATGGTTAGGAAACTTAACCAGCTTTGATCAACGAGCTAGTCTAGTAGAGGCTTACTAGGGACATGGTATTTTGTCTATGTATTCACACATGTATCAAGTTTCCGGTTAATACAATTCTAGCATGAATAATAAACATTTACCATAAAATAAGGAAACATAAAATAACAACTTTATTAGTGCCTCTAGGGCATATTTCCTTCAGTCTCCCACTTGCACTTGAGTCAATAATCTAGTTCACATCGCCATGTGATTTAACACCAATAGTTCACATATTTATATGATTAATACCCATAGTTCACATCACCATGTGACAAACACCCAAAGGGTTTACTAGAGCCAATAATCTAGTTCACATCGCTATGTTATTAACACCCAAAGAGTACTAAGGTGTGATCATGTTTTGCTTGTGAGAGAAGTTTAGCCCACGGGTCTGCCACATTCAGATCCGTATGTATTTTGCAAATTTCTGTGTCTACAATGCACTACATGGAGCTACTCTAGCTAATTTCTCCCACATTCAATACGCATCTAGAATGAGACTTAGAGTCATCTAGATCAGTGCCAAAGCTTGCATCAACGTAACTCTTTCCAACGAACTCTTTGTCACCTCCATAACTGAGCAACATTTCCTTAGTCCTTTTTAAGGTAACCAAGGATAATTTTGACCGTTGTCCGGTGACCTACTCCTGGATAACTATTGTACCCCCTTGCCAAACTCATGGCAAGGCACACAACAGGTTTGGTACACAGCATGGCATACTTTATAGAACCTATGGCTGAGGCATAGGGAAGGACTTTCATTCTCTCTTTATCTTCTACCATGGTTGGGTTTTGAGTCTTTTACTCAACTTTACACCTTACAATATAGACAAGAACTCCTTCTTTGACTGATCCATTTTGAACTCCTTCAAAATCTTGTCAAGGTATGTACTCATTGAAAGTCTTCTCAAGCGTCTTGATCTATCTCTACAGATCTTGATGCCCAATATGTAAGCAGCTTCACCGAGGTCTTTTATTGAAAAATTCTTATTCAAATATCCTTTTATGCTATCCAGAAATTATTTATCATTTCCTATCAATAATATGTCATCCACATATAATATCAGAAATGCTACAGAGCTCCCACTCACTTTCTTGTAAATACAGGTTTCACCGTAAGTCTGTATAAAACCATATGCTTTGATCACCTCATCAAAGCGTATATTCCAACTCTGAGATGCTTGCACCAGTTCATAGATGGATCACTGGAGCTTGCACATCTTGTTAGCACCTTTAGGATCGACAAAACCTTCTGGCTGCATCATATACAACTCTTCTTAGAGATATCCATTTAAGGAATGCAGTTTTGAGATCCATTTGCCAGATTTCATAAAATGTGGCAATTGCTAACATGATTTGGACAGACTTTAAGCATCGCTAAGGGTGAGAAAGTCTCATCGTAGTCAACTCCTTGAACTTGTTGAAAACCTCTCGTGACAAGTCGAGCTTTATAGACAGTAACATTACCATCAGCGTCAGTCTTCTTCTTGAAGATCCATTTATCCTCTATGGGCCACCGATCATCGGGAAAATCCACCAAAGTCCACACTTTGTTCTCATACATGGATCCTATCTCAGATTTCATGGCCTCAAGACATTTATCGAAGTACGGGCTCATCATAGCTTCTTCATAGTTCGTAGGTTCGTCATGGTCTAGTAACATGACTTCCAGAACAGGATTATCGTACCACTCTGGTGTCGATCGTGTTATAGTTGACCTACGAGGTTTGGTAGTAACTTGATCTGAAGTTTCATGACCATCATCGTTAGCTTCCTCTCTTTTTGATGTAGGCATCACGGGAATAGATTTCTCTGATGAGCTACTTTCCAAATTGAGAGACGGTACAATTACCTCATCAAGTTCTACTTTCCTCCCACTCACTTCTTTCGAGAGAAACTCCTTCTCTAGAAAGGTTCCATTTTTGGCAACAAAGATCTTGCCTTCAGATATGTGGTAGAAGGTGTACCCAATTTTTTCCTTAGGGTATCCTATGAAGGCGCACTTCTCCGATTTGGGTTTGAGCTTATCAGGCTGAAGCCTTTTGACATAAGTGTTGCAACCCCAAACTTTAAGAAATGACAGGTTAGGTTTCTTACCAAACCACAGTTCATACGGTGTCATCTCAACGGATTTAGATGATGCCCTATTTAACATGAATGCGGCTGTCTCTAATGCATAACCCCAAAACGATAGTGGTAAATTGGTAAGAGACATCATAGATCGCACCATATCTAACAAAGTACAGTTACGACGTTCGGACACACCATTATGCTGTGGTGTTCCAGGTGGCGTGAGTTGTGAAACTATTCCACATTATTTTAAATGAAGGCCAAACTCGTAACTCAAATATTCACCTCCGCGATCAGATTGTAGAAACTTTATTTTCTTGTTACGATGATTCTCCACTTCACTCTGAAATTCTTTGAACTTTTCAAATGTTTCGGACTTGTGTTTCATTAAGTAGATATACCTATATCTGCTCAAATCATTTGTGAAGGTCAGAAAACAATGATACCCGCCACGTGCCTCAACACTCATTAGACCGCATACATTGGTATGTATTATTCCCAATAAGTCATTGGCTCGCTCCATTGTTCCGGAGAATGGAGTTTTAGTCATCTTTCCTATGAGGCATAGTTCGCAAGTATCAAATGATTCATAATCAAGTGATTCCAAAAGCCCATCAGCATGGAGTTTCTTCATGTGCTTTATACCAATATGACCTAAACGGCGGTGCTACAAGTATGTTGCACTATCATTCTCCACTTTGCATCTTTTGGCATCAATTTTATGAATATGTGTATCACTACGATTGAGATTTAATAAACCATTAACATTGGGCGTGTAACCATAGAAGGTTTTATTCATGTAAACAGAATAACAATTATTCTCTATCTTAAATGAATAACCGTATTGCAATAAACACGATCCTATCTAGTTCATGCTCAATGCAAACACCAAATAACATTTATTTAGGTTCAACACTAATCCAGAAAGTATAGGGAGTGTGCGATGATGATCATATCAATCTTGGAATTCCAACACACATCATCATTTCACCCCTCAACTAGTCTCCATTTATTCTGCAACTCCTATTTCGAGTTACTAATCTCAGCAACCGAGCATGCATCAAATACCTAGGGGCTAATACGAGCACTAGTAAGGTACACATCAATAACATGTATATCAAACATACCTTTGTTCACTTTGCCATCCTTCTTATCTGCCAAATATTTGGGGTAGTTCCGCTTCCAGTGACCATTTCCTTTGCAGTAGAAGCACTTAGTTTCAGGCTTAGGTCTGACTTTGGGCTTCTTCACGGGAGTGACAACTTGCTTGCCATTCTTCTTGAAGTTCCCTTTCTTTCCCTTGTCCTTTTCTTGAAACTAGTGGTCTTGTTAACCATTAAAATTTGATGCTCTTTCTTGATTTCTACCTTCACCGATTTCAGCATGGCGAAAAGCTCGGGAATTGTTTTCGTCATCCCTTGGATATTATAGTTCATCACGAAGTTCTAGTAGCTTGGTGATAGTGACTAGAGAACTCTGTCAATCACTATCTTATCTAGAAGATTAACTCCCACTTGATTCAAGCGATTGTAGTGCCCAGACATTTTGAGCACATCCTCACTAGCTGAGCTATTCTCCTCCATCTTGTAGGCAAAGTACTTGCCAGAGGTCTCATACCTCTCGACACGGACATGAATCTGAAATACCAATTTCAGCTCTGGGAACATCTCATATGCTCTGTGGCGTTCAAAACGTCTTTGAAGCCCCGATTCTAAGCCGTAAAGCATGGCGCACTAAACTATCAAGTAGTCATCATATCGAGCTTGCCAAATATGCATAACGTCTGCATATTCTCCTGCAATAGGTTTGTCACCTAACGGTGCATCAAGGACATAATTCTTCTGTGCAGCAATGAGGATAATCCTCAGATCATAGACCCAGTCTGCATCATTGCTACTATCATCTTTCAACTTAGTTTTCTCTAGGAACATATCAAAAAAGCATAGGGGAGCTACAACACGAGCTATTGATCTACAATATAATTTGCAAATATTATCAGGACTAAGTTCATGATAAATTAAGTTCAATTAACCAAATTACTTAAGAACTCCCACCTAGATAGAAATCCCTCAAAGTCATCTAAATGATACGTGATCCAAATCAACTAAACCATGTTCGATCATCACGTGAGATGGAGTAGTCATCAATGGTGAACATCTCTATGTTGATCATATCTACTATATGGTTCACTTTCGACCTTTCGGTCACCAGTGTTCTGAGGCCATGTCTGTACATGCTAGGCTCGTCAAGTTTAACCCGAGTATTCCACATGTGCAAAACTGTCAAGCACCCATTGTAGGTGAACGTAGAGCCTATCACACCCGATCATCACGTGGTGTCTCAGCACGAAGAACCGTCGCAACGGTGCATACTTAGGGAGAACACTTATACCTTGAAATTTTAGTTGAGGGATCATCTTATAATGCTACCGCCGTACTAAGAAAAATAAGATGCATAAAATATAAACATGACATGCAATCAAAATATGTGACATGATATGGCCATCATCATCTTGTGTTATTGATCTCCATCTCCAAAACATCATCATGATCTTCATCATCACTGGCTCGACACCTTGATCTCCATCGTAGTGTCGTGGTCATCTCGCCAACTATTGCTTCTACAACTATTGCTACCGCTTAGTGATAAAGTAAAGCAATTACATGGCGTTTGCATTTCATACAATAAAGAGACAACCATAAGGCTCCTGCCAGTTGCCGATAACTTTTACAGAACATGATCATCTCATACAACAACATATATCACATCATGTCTTGACCATATCACTTCACAACATGCCCTGCAAAAACAAGTTAGACGTCCTCTACTTTGTTGTTGCAAGTTTTACGTGGCTGCTATGGGCTTCTAGCAAGAACCGTTCTTACCTACGGCACAAAACCACAATGGTGATTTATCAAGTTTGATGTTTTAACCTTCAACAAGGACCGGTCGTAGGCAAATTCGATTCAACTAAAGTAGGAGAAACAGACACCTGCCAACCACCTTTATGCAAAACTAGTTGCATGTCTGTCGGTGGAACCGGTCTCATGAACGTGGTCATGTAAGGTTGGTCCGGGCCGCTTCATCCATCAATACCGCCGAATCAAAATTAGACATTGGTGGTAAGCGGTATGACGATCACCACCCAACTCTTTGTGTTCTACTCATGCATATCATCTACGCATAGACCTGGCTCATGATGCCACTGTTGGGGAACGTAGCATGCATTTTCAACAAAATTCCTACGCTCACGCAAGATCTAACTAGGAGATGCATAGCAACGAGAGGGGGAGAGTGTGTCTATGTACCCTCGTAGACCTAAATAGGAAGCGTTTGATAACGCGGTTGATGTAGTCGAACTTCTTCTTGTTCCGACCAATCAAGCACCAAACGTACGGCACCTCCGAGTTCTGCCCATGTTCGACTCGATGACGTCCCGTGAACTCTTGATCCAGCAAAGTGTCGAGGAAGTAGATGAGTTCTGTCAGCATGATGGTGTGGTGATGGTGATGGTGAAGTGATCCGCGCAGGGCTTCGCCTAAGCACCGCGAGAATATGACCGAGCCTGTAATCTGTGGAGGGGGTGCCGCACACGGCTAACAGATGTTGTTGTATGTTCTAGGCACCCCCCCCCCTCATATATATAGGTGGGAGGGAAGGGGAGCAGCCCTTGGGGCGCCCCAAGTAGGAGGGATCCTACTTGGGCTCCTGCCCTAGGCCGGCGCCCCCCTTTTCTTTCTTTTGCCGATGAGGGGAAGGAAGGAGTAGGTGGCGCCCCCCCCCCCTTTCCTTTCTCCCACCAAGGGGGAAAGGCGGGAAGAGGTGGCGCCCCATCCTTTCCTTCCTCTAGGTCCTGCTACCAGGGAAAGGGGTGCACCAGCCCCTTGTGGGCTGGTCTATCCCTCCCTCGGCCCATTAAGCCCATATCTTTGTTGGGGTTGCCCGAAACTCCTTTCCGGTGACCCGATATGTACCTGATACTCTCCGGAACACTTCCGGTGTCCGAATACCATCATCATATATATCAATCTTTACCGCTCGACCATTTAGAGACTCCTTGTCATGTCTGTGATCTCATCCGGGACTCCGAAAAATATTCGGTCACAAAATCACATAACTCATATAATATAATATCGTCATCAAATGTCAAGGATGCGGACCCTACGAGTTCGAGAACTATGTAGACATGACCGAGGCACCTCTCCGATCAATAACCAATAGTGGAACCTGGATGCTCATATTGGCTCCCACATATTCTACGAAGAATTTTATCGGTCGAATCGTTATGACAACATACGTTATTCCCTTTGTCATCGGTATGTTACTTGCCCGAGATTCAATCGTTGGTATCTTCATACCTAGTACAATATCGTTACCAGCAAGTCTCTTTACTCGTTCTGTAATACATCATCCTGCAACTAACTCATTAGTCACTTTGCTTGCAGGGCTTCTTATGATGTGTATTACCGAGAGGGCCCAGAGATACCTCTCCGATACTCGGAGTGACAAATCCTAATCTCGATCTATGCCAACCCAACAAACACCTTCAGAGATACCTGTAGAGCATCTTTATAATCAACTAGTTAAGTTGTGACGTTCGATAGCACACAAGGCATTCCCCCGGTATCCGAGAGTTGCATAATCTCATAGTAGAAGGAATATGTATTTGACATGAAGAAAGCAATAGCAATAAAATTGAACGATCATAATGCTAAGCTAACGAATGGGTCTTTTCCATCACATCATTCTCCTAATGATGTGACCCCGTTTATCAAATGACAACACATGTCTATGGTTAGGAAACTTAACCATCTTTGATCAATGAGCTCGTCTAGTAGAGGCTTACTAGGGACACGATATTTTGTCTATGTATCCACACATGTATCAAGTTTCCGGTTAATACAATTCTACAATGAATAATAAACATTCTTCATGAAATAAGGAAATATAAAATAACAACTTTATTATTGCCTCTAGGGCATATTTCCTTCAATTTCCCTACCGATGAAGCGTGAGTAGTTTACCTCAGACCTAGTGGTCCATAGCTAGTAGCTAGATGGCTTCTTCTCTCTCTTTGATTCTCAATACCATGTTCTCCACGATGTTCTTGGAGATATATCCGATGTAATATTCTTTTGCGGTGTGTTTGTCGAGATCAGATGAATTGTGGATTTATGATCAACTTATCTATGAATATTATTTGAATCTTCTCTGAATTCTTATATGCATGATTTGATATATTTGTATTTCTCTTCCAATTATCAGTTTGGTTTGGCCAACTAGATTGTTTTTTCTTGCAATGGGAGAGTTGCTTAGCTTTGGGTTCAATCTTGCGTGATTTCACCCAGTGACAAAGCAGGGGTAGCGAGACACGTATTGAATTGTTCCATCGAGGATAAAAAGATGGGGTTTTCATCATATTGCTTGAGTCTCTACATCATGTCATCTTACTTAAGGCGTTACTCCGTTCTTCATGAAATTAATACTCTAGATGCACGATGGATAGCGGTCGATATGTGGAGTAATAGTAGTAGATGCAGGCAGGAGTCGGTCTACTTGAAACGGACACGATGCCTATATTTCAAATCATTGCCTTGGATATCGTCATAACTTTGTACTTTTCTATCAATTGCTCGACAGTAATTTGTTAACCCACCGTATTATTTTCCTTCATGAGAGAAGCCTCTAGTGAAACCTATGGCCCCCGGGTCTATTTTCCAACATACTTGTTTTCGATCTACTATTTTGCAATCTTTTATTTTTAGATATATAAACCAAAAAACCCAAAAATATTTAGTTACCTTTTTGTTTTATCTATCTCTATCAGATCTCACCTTTGCAATTGACCGTGAAGGTATTGACAACCCCTTTATCGCGTTGGGTGCAAGTGTTTGATTGTTTGTGCATGTGGATCGATTGGGGACTTGCTTGTACCTCCTACTACATTGATACCTTGGTTCTCTAACTGAGGGAAATATTTATCTCTACTTTGTTGCATCACCCTTTCCTCTTCAAGGGAAAAACCAATGCAAGCTCAAGAAGTAGCATACCTCAATGCATCCCGCAGGTGCGGCAGAAGCAATCGTGTCCCAGTAATTTGTAGAGCGCACCCCAACCGGCCACGTCATAGGGTTGAGCTCTATGCATCCGCTCCAGGAAGATGCCTACTACCAAATGCCAAGTGCAGCAAGACATTGCCAAAAAACATGTGTGGAGGTCTCAAGGCTTCGGATGCACAAGGGGAATAAAAAATCATTGTCCATCCCCGGCAGAGCAGTCTGTCAGTGCACCACATCTGATCCAAGAGTAAGAGCCAAACTAAGAATTTGCAACAAGGGGTGCCCAAGCTCTCGAGAATAGACCAGGGAAGGGGGTTGTTCTTGAAGCAAATTGCAATCTATAAGCCGACACCACACTGTAGCATCTCGTGGTGGTCATATTCCAAGCGATCATGTTCGGCATGTCAGCAATCAGCTCGGTGTTGGAAGCCCTAATCAAATTCCAAAGGTGGGGTAATTCAGGAGTGTTTGCGGCTGACAAAGGCAGCCTCCTAACGTCTTGAGTACATCTGTTGTCATGTAGTGCCTCTCACACTGATTTATGCTTGCACCTGGAACATAGAAACAATGAAGGCGCCAACATGCGCAAAAGGGCTGCCCCTAGCCAGGTGGATTCCCAGAAAAGGGCAGTCTTATAATTGCTAATGGTGACCTTGATTGCAGAAGCGAAAAGGTTGCAGCCCTGCTCATCCCAGGGGAGACATGAGCCCACCCACGACCGTTGTGGTTCAGACCAAGATAGACACAACCAACATAGGCACAGAGCTCGAGAAATTTTGTCGGTGTCGTGTATGCCTAGCCTTCCCAGGTCAACCGACGAGCAACCTAATCGCCAATTAATCTTGCACTTCCCCCTAGTGAGCTCGCCTTCCTAAGCCCATAGGAACTTTCCACAAATTTTTTCGATGTCCTTAACCAGTCCTAGCTTCGCCTAGGTTGCTGCCAGAGCAAAGATAGGGATTGCTGTGATAACGGATCGGGCAAGGCCACGTCTGCCAGCATTCTTCATTGGCCTATTTTTCCAAACTGCAAACCTTACCTTGATACAATCAAAAATTAACTACTAGTGCACCTTTTTCAGCCTTCCCAAAGTGATTGGCAGACCCATGTAAGTGATGGGGAAACCTATGTGACTGCTAGCAAATCTGTGAAGCACATCATCCAAGTTTAGGTTATGGCAGCAAATAACATCCATTGTTGGGGTTTATCTTCAGTCCCTTGCCCTACCAAATTGTTCAAGGATATCTAGTAGGCAGGCCACTTCTTCTTTGCATGGGTTAGAGAATAAAAATCACATCATCCGCATACAAACTCGATCTCAACTTCATTTCTTTTCTCGTCAAAGGTGATAGGTATCCCAAATTTTCCGCCTCCTCGAGGAACCAGTGTAGTGGATATATGGCAAGAATGAATAAGAACGGGTCAGGGGGTCGCCCTGATGCAACCCTCATGTTTGCTCGATTGGCCAACCCTGTATCGCATCCAGCAGGAATTGAGAGGAGGTTGATGTCTACTATGCAACTTGTTCTTGTAGACTTGTGTTGGGCCTCCAAGCGCGGAGTTTTGTATTACAGTAGCAATTTTCCCTCAAGTGGTTGACCTAAGGTTTATCAATCTGTGGGAGGCATAGGATGAAGATGGTCTCTCTCAAACAACCCTGCAACCAAATAATAAGAAGTCTCTTGTGTCCCCGACACACCAAATACAATGGTAATTTGTATAGGTGCACTAGTTCGATGAAGAGATGGTGATACAAGTGTAATATGGATAGTAGATATTGGTTTTTGTAGTAAGAACAATAAAAATAGCAAGGTAGCACTTGATAAAACGGAGCACAAACGGTATTGCAATGCCTGAAAATGAGGCCTAGGGTCCGTGCTTTCGCTAGTGTAGTCGCTCAACAATGCTAATATAATTGGATCATATAGCCATCCCTCAACGTGCGATGAAGAATCAATCCAAATTTCCTATCTAGTGGAGAACATAAGAAGAAAATGTTTGTAGGGTACGAAAACACCTCAAAGCTATTCTTTCTGACTGATCTATCCAAGAGTTCGTACTAAAATAACACCAAAGCAAATTTAGATTCATAATACTCAATCCAACACAAAGAACCTCAAGGAGTGCCCTAAGATTTCTACCGGAGCAACAAAGACAAGAACATGCATCAACCCCTATGCATAGATTACCCCATTGTCACCTCGGGAATCCGCGAGTTGAGTGTCAAAACATACATCAAGTGAATCAATACGATACCCCATTGTCACCACGGGTATTCATAGCAAGACATACATCAAGTGTTCTCAAATCCATAAAAGTATTCAATCAGATAAAACAAAATCTCAAAGGGAAAACTCAATTCATCACAAGATAGAGAGGGGAAAACACCATATGATCCGACTATATTAACAAAGCCCGCAATACATCAAGATCGTGACATCTCAAGAACACAAGAGAGAGATTAAACACATAGCTACTGGTACAAACCCTCAGTCCCGAGGATGGACTACTCCCTCCTCATCATGTGGCTGTCGGGATGATGAACATGGCCACCGGTGATGATTTCCCCCTCCGGCGGAGTGCCGGAGAAGGGCTCTAGATTGGATCTCATGGTTCTGGAACTGGCGGCGGCTGGAACAAGATTTCGTCGACTCCCCTAGGGTTTTTGGAATATTTGGGCATTTATAGAGCGAATAGGCCACTGAGGTGGGCACAACCCACCTGGGCACGTCTAGCCCCCCAGGTGCACCCTGGTGGGTTGTGCCCCCCTCGGGGCACCCCCAAGTGCTTCTCTGGCCACTGGATGTCTTCTGGTCCAAAAAAATCTCCCAAAAGTTTTGCTGCATTTGGACTCCGTTTGATATTGATTTTATGCGATGTAAAAAACAAGCAAAAAAAGCAACTGGCACTGGGCACTATGTCAATAGGTCAGTCCCAAAAAATGATATAAAATGATTGTAAAACATCCAAGAATGATAATATAACAGCATGGAACAATCAAAAATTATAGATACATTGGAGACATACAGTCGCAGGAGGAGAGATATCCAGTGATGCCATTGAAAGCTAAAACCAATCTTCTCTAGAAGCTCAAGTAGAAATTCCTACGAGATGGAGTGAAGAAAATAAGCTTTATACGAGCTTGTGATATGGAAGAAATAAAAGCGACAGACTGCATAATAAAGGTCCCTATCACGAGTGGCAATATAAAGTGACGTTCTTTTGCATTAAGATTTTGTGCATCCAACCATAAAAGCGCATGACAACCTCTGCTTCCCTCTGTGAAGGGCCTATCTTTTATTATTACCTTCTACCCTTATACAAGAGTCATGGTGATCTTCACCTTTTATTTTTACACTTTATCCTTTGGCAAGCACTATGTGTTGGAAAGATCCTGATATATATATCCACTCAAATGTAGGTTTTTCATAAAGTACTATTGTTGACATTACCCTTGAGGTAAAAGGTTGGGAGGCAAAACTATAAGCCCCTATCTTTCTCTGTGTCCGATTGAAACTTCATACCCATATGTATCGCGTGAGTGTTAGCAATTGTGAAAGACTAAATGATAGTTGAGTATGTGGACTTGCTGAAAAGCCCTTATATTGACTCGTTCCGACGTAAAGATAAATTGCAATTGCTTCAATGACTGAGATTATAGTTTGCTAGTTTTCAGTGAAGTTTCTGATTCATACTTTACATTGTGAATAGATTGTTACTTTAGCATAAGAAATCATATGACAATATATTGTTCTAAAGATGATCATGATGCCCTCATGTCTGTATTTTATTTTATCGACACCTCTATCTCTAAACATGTGGACATATTTTTCGATATCGACTTTCGCTTCATGACAAGCGGGGTCTAAGCTTGGGGGAGTTCATATGTCCATTTTGCATCATGCTTTTATATCAATATTTATTGCATTATGGGTTGTTACTACACACTATGTCACAATACTTATGCCTTTTCTCTCTTATTTTATAAGGTTCACACGAAGAGGGAGAATGCCGGCAGCTGGAATTCTGGGCTGGAAAAGGAGCAAATATTAGAAACCTATTTTGCACAACTCCAAAAGTCCTGAAACTCCATGAAAGTCAGTTTTGGAATATATTAAAAATATTGGGCGAAGAAAGCACCAGAGGAGGGCCACCCAGCAGCCACGAGGGTGGCGGGCGCGCCCTACCCCCTGGGCGCGCCCCCTGCCTCGTGGGCCACCAGGCAGGCCCCTGGTGCCCATCTTCTACTCTTTTGCCATGAAAAAAATCATAAGGAAGCTTTCGGGACGAAGCGCCGCCGTCTCGAGGCGGAACCTGGGCAGGACCAATCTAGGGCTCCGGCGGAGCTGTTCTGCCGGGGAAACATCCCTCCGAAAGGGGTAAATCATTGCCATCGTCATCACCATCGATCCTCTCATTGAGAGGGGGTCAATCTCCATCAACATCTTCACTAGCACCATCTCCTCTCAAACCCTAGTTCATCTCTTGTATCTGATCTTTGTCTCGGAACCTCAGATTGGTACCTGTGGGTTGCTAGTAGTGTTGATTACTCCTTGTAGTTGATGCTAGTTGGTTTATTCGGTGGAAGATCATATGTTTAGATCCTTAATGCATATTAATACCCCTCTCATTATGAACATGAATATGATTTGTGAGTAGTTACGTTTGTTCCTAAGGACATGGGAGAAGTCTTGTTATAAGTAATCATGTGAATTTGGTATTCGTTTGATATTTTGATGAGATGTATGTTGTCTCTCCTCTAGTGGTGTTATGTGAATGTCGACTACATGACACTTCACCATGATTTGGGCCTAGGGGAAGGTATTGGGAAGAAATAAGTAGATGATGGGTTGCTAGAGTGACAGAAGCTTAAACCCTAGTTTATGCGTTGCTTCGTAAGGGGCTGATTTGGATCCATATGTTTCATGCTATGGTTAGGTTTACCTTAATTATTTTTTTGTAGTTGCGGATGCTTGTGAGAGGGGTTAATCATAAGTGGGATGCTTGTCAAAGGAAGGGCAGTACCCAAGCACCGGTCCACCCACATATCAAATTATCAAAGTAATAAATGTGAATCATATGAGCATGATGAAAACTAGCTTGACAGTAATTCCCAAGTGTCCTCGGGAGCGCTTTGCTTTATAAGAGTTTTTCCAAGCTTGTACTTTGCTAAAAAAGGATTGGGCCACCTTGATTCACCTTAGTTACCTTGTTACTTGTTAAACGTTACGAATTATCTTACCACAAAACTATCTGTTACCGATAATTTCAGTGCTTGCAGAGAATACCTTACTGAAAACCGCTTGTCATTTCCTTCTGCTCCTCGTTGGGTTCGACACTCTTACTTATCAAAAGGACTACGATAGATCCTCTATACTTGTGGGTCATCAACCGAGCAGCCACATTCAGCCTTATTTTCCAGAATGTGGAAGAAATGGTTGTTGATCACCTCGTCCTTCTCCCGATGGGTTGCAACCAGGGTGCCATTCTTGCGCAAGGAACTGGCTAAGGGCTGGGGATGCTAGCATGACCTTCTTCCGCAATAAAGTGAGTGGGAGCTCTATAGCATTTCTAATATTATATGTGGATGACATATTGTTGATTGGAAATGATATAGAATTTCTGGAAAGCATAAAAGGATAGTTGAAAAAAAGTTTTTCAATGAAAGACCTCGGTGAAACTGCTTATATATTGGGCATCAAGATTTATAGAGATAGATCAAGACGCTTGATAGGACTTTCACAAAGCACATACCTTGATAAATTTTTGAAGAAGTTCAAAATGGATCAATGAAAGAAAGGGTTCTTGCATGTGTTACAAGGTGTGAAATTGAGTCAGACTCAATGCCCGACCACTACAGAAGATAGAGAGAAAATGAAAGTCATTCCCTATGCCTCAGCCATAGGTCCTATCATGTATGTGATGTTCTGTACCAGACCAGATGTGTGCCTTGCTATAAGTTTAGCAGGGAGGTACAAAAGTAATCTAGGAGTGGGTCACTAAACAATGGTCAAGAACATCCTGAAGTACCTGAAAAGGACTAAGGATATGTTTCTCGTTTACGGAGATGACAAAGAGCTCGTCGTAAGTGGTTACATCGATGCTAGCTTTGACACTGATCCGGATGACTCTAAGTCACAAACCGGATACTTGTTTTTATTGAATGGTGGAGCTGTCAGTTGGTGCAGTTCCAAGCAGAGCATCATGGTGGGATCTACGTGTGAAGTGGAGTACATAGCTGCTTCGGAAGCAGAAAATGAAGGAGTATGGATGAAGGAGTTCATATCCGATCTAGGTGCAATACCTAGTGCATCGGGTCAAATGAAAATCTTTTGTGACAATACTGGAGCAATTATCTTGGCGAAGGAATCCAGATTTCACAAAAAGACAAAACACATAAAGAGACGCTTCAACTCCATCCGAGATCTAGTCAAGGAGGGAGACATAGATATTTGTAAAATACATACGGATCTGAATGTGGCAAACCCGTTGACTAAGCCTCTTCCATGAGCAAAACATGATCAGTGATACGTCTCCAACGTATCTATAATTTTTGATGTATTCATGCCATGTTTATAATATGTCTACATGATTTTGGTATGATTTGATTAGAACTAACCCGGACTGACGCTGTTTTCAGCAGAACTACCATGGTGTTGTTTTTATGCAGAAATAAAAGTTCTCGGAATGCGCTAAAAATCAACGGAGATTCTTTTTGCAAAATATAAAAAATACTGGAACGAAAAATTATTGGAGGGGAGTGCCGTGGGGCCCACGAGGGTGGAGGCCACCCCCATGGGGCGCGCCCATGTGCCTCGTGGACTCTCCATCGGGCCCCCTAACTTATTCTCGACGGCAACCTCTCCTATAATGCAGAAACCCCCAGAAAATAACTTATATCGGGAGTTCCGCCGCTGCAAGCCTCTGTAGACACCAAAAACCAATCGGGACCCTGTTCCGGCACCCTGCCGGAGGGGGGATCCATCACCGGTGGCCATCTTCATCATCCCAGCGCTTTCCATGACGAGGAGGGAGTACTTCACCCTCTGGGCTGAGGGTATGTACCAGTAGCTATGTGTTTGATCTCTCTCTCGTGTTCTTGATATGGCACGATCTTGATGTACCGCGAGCTTTGATATTATAGTTGAATCATATGATGTTTCTCCCCCTCTACTCTCTTGTAATGGATTGAGTTTCCCTTTGAAGTTATCTTATCGGATTGAGTCTTTAAGGATTTGAGAACACTTTATGTATGTCTTGCGTGGGATACCCATGGTGACAATGGGGTATTCTATTGATCCACTTGATGTATGTTTTGGTGATCAACTTCCGGGTTCCGTGACCTTGGGAATCTATGCATAGGGGTTGCTACGCATTTTCGTCTTGACTCTCCGGTAGAAACTTTGTGGCACTCTTTGAGGTTCTTTGTGTTGGTTGAATAGATGAATCTGAGATTGTGTGATGCATATTGTATAATCATACCCACGGATACTTGAGGTGACATTGGAGTATCTAGGTGACATTAGGGTTTTGGTTGATGTGTGTCTTAAGGTGTTATTTTACTACGAACTCTAGGGTTGTTTGTGACACTTATAGGAATAGCCCAATGGATTGATCGGAAAGAATAACTTTGAGGTGGTTTCGTACCCTACAATAATCTCTTCGTTTGTTCTCCGCTATTAGTGACTTTGGAGTGACTCTTTGTTGCATGTTGAGGGATTGTTATATGATCCGATTATGTTATTATTGTTGAGAGAACTTGCACTAGTGAAAGTATGAACCCTAGGCCTTGTTTCGAAGCATTGCAATACCGTTTTCGCTCACTTTTATCATTAGTTACCTTGCTGTTTTTATATTTTCAGATTACAAAAACCTATATCTAGCATCCATATTGCACTTGTATCACCATCTCTTCACCGAACTTGTGCGCCTATACAATTTACCATTGTATTGGGTGTGATGGGGACACAAGAGACTCTTTTCTATTTGGTTGCAGGGTTGTTTGAGAGAGACCATATTCATCCTACGCCTCCCACGGATTGATAAACCTTAGGTCATCCACTTGAGGGAAATTTGCTACTGTCCTACAAACCTCTGCACTTGGAGGCCCAACAACGTCTACAAGAAGAAGGTTGTGTAGTAGACATCAAGCTCTTTGCCGGCGCCGTTGCCGGGAGGTTAGTGCTTGAAGGTATATCTTTAGATCTTGGAATCAAATCTTTTTGTTTCTTGTTTTATCACTAGTTTAGTCTATAAAATAAAACTACAAAAAAAATTAATTGAGGGTGCCTCATGTGCTTCATCTTTTTAGTATATTCCGTGAAAATAAGGATTCCGATAATTGTGCTCAATTGCTAGAGGAAGAATGCAATAAAATGTTTGGCACTAAATATTTGAATGATGAGCATGATTGCAATGTTGTTAGTATGAATTCTTTGAATATCCATGATGATAATGATATGCAAAGCCACAAGCTTGGGGATGATGTGTTTGATGAAGATGATATTTTTAGTCCCCCAAGTTTTGATGAGAATATTTGCTATGATGAAAGCATGTCTCCTATATATGATGATTATATTGATGAAAGTGGGTTTGGAAGAGTGTAAACTTTAGGAAGTAATGATCCCACTATTTTGGAGGGTGTTGAATCTGATTGTGATAATTATGAAAGTGGATTTGGAAAGGTCATGACTTTATTTAGTGATGAATCCACTATTTCGGAAGAGGTTCCAATTGATTATGAGAACAAAGTTGCTATTTATGATGATTAGTGTGATGACATGGATGCTATAAATAATAATGATAACCATGAAACTTGTCATCCTGATTTAAATTTTCAATTGGATTATGCCTCACATGATAGTTATTTTGTTGAGTTTGCTCCCACTACTATTCATGAGAAAAAATTTGCTTATGTGGAGAGTAATAAAATTTCTATGCTTGTAGATCATGAAAAGAATTATTTATGTGATAGTTATATTGTTGAATTCATTCATGATGCTACTGAAAACTATTATGAGGGAGGAACATTTGCTTGTAGGAGTTGCAATAATATCAAGTTTCCTCTCTATGTGTTGAAAATCTTGAAGTTGTGCTTGTTTTGCTTTCCTATGCTAGTTGATTCTTGTTCCCATAAGTTGTTTTCTCACAAAATCCCTATGCATAGGAAGTGGGTTAGACTTAAATGTGCTAGTCATGTTCTTCATGATGCCCTCTTTGTGTTTCAATTCTTATCTTTTATGTGAGCATCATTGTCATCATCATGCCTAGCTAAAAAGGCACTAGAAAAGCGTTGTTGGGAGACAACCCAATATTTACCCCTACTGTTTTTGTCTGTTCACATGATTATGCTACTGTAGTAATCATGCTTTATAGCTTTTGTTTCAATAAAGTGCCAAGTAGAACCTTTGGGAAGACTTGGGTGAAAGTTAATGTGATCTTGCTGTAAAAAACAAAAACTTTGCGCTCACGAGATTAGCTGTCATTTTTTTTACAGAAGAGTGCTTTTGAGTTGATTCTTTTTGCAGAAGATTAATAGACAAATTCCTCACGTCCACCAATTTATTTCAGAAGCTTTAGAGTTACATAAGTATTCGAGAGTTACAGATTACTACAGACTGTTCTGTTTTTGACAGATTCTGTTTTCTATGTGTTGTTTGCTTATTTTGATGAATCTATGAGTAGTATCGGAGGGCATGAACCATAGAGAAGTTGGAATACAGTAGATATTACACCAATATAAATTTAGAATGAGTTCACAACAGTACCAAAAGTGGTGATTTATTTTCTTATACTAACGGAGCTTACGAGTTTTCTGTTGAGTTTTGTGTTGTGAAGTTTTCAAGTTTTGGGTGAAGTTTTGATGGACTATGGAATAAGGAGTGGCAAGAACCTAAGCTTGGGGATGCCCAAGGCACACCAAGGTAATATTCAAGGACAACCAAGAGCCTAAGCTTGGGGATGCCCCGGAAGGCATCCCATCTTTCGTCTTCGTTCATTGGTAACTTTACTTGAAGCTATATTTTTATTCACCACATGATATGTGTTTTGCTTGGTGCGTCATTTTGATTTATTTTTATTAGCTTGCTATTTGAATAATATCCCAAGATCTGAAATTCTTAAATGTTAGAGAGTCTTCACATAGTTGCATATTTATTCGACTACTCATTGATCTTTACTTATATCTTTTGGAGTAATTTGTCGTTTGCTCTAGTGCTTCACTTATATCTTTTAGAGCACGATGGTGGTTTTATTTTGAAGAAATTGATGAACTCTCATGCTTCACTTATATTATTTTGAGAGTCTTGAACAGCATGGTAATTTGCTTTGGTTATGAATTTAGTCCTAATATGATGGGCATCCAAGAGGGATATAATAAAAACTTTCATATGAAGTGCATTGAATACTATGAGAAGTTTGATTCTTTATGATTGTTTTGAGATATGAAGATGGTGATATTAGAGTCATGCTAGTGGAGTAGTTGTGAATTTGAGAAATACTTGTGCTAAAGTTTGTGATTCACGTAGCATGCACGTATGGTGAACCGTTATGTGATGAAGTTGAAGCATGATTTATTTATTGATTATCTTCCTTATGAGTGGAGGTCGGGATCGCGCGATGGTTAACTCCTACCAACCCATCCCCTAGGAGCATGCGCGTAGTGCTTGGTTTTGATGACTTGTAGATTTTTGCAATAAGTATGTGAGTTCTTTATGACTAATGTTGAGTCCATGGATTATACGCACTCTCACCCTTCCACCATTGCTAGCCTCTCTTGTGCCGCGCAACTTTCGCCGGTACCATACACCCACCATTTACCTTCCTCAAAACAGCCACCATACCTACCTATTATGGCATTTCCATAGCCATTCCGAGATATATTGCCATGCAACTTTCCACTGTTCCCTTTATTATGTCACGCTCCATCATTGTCATATTGCTTTGCATGATCATGTAGTTGACATCGTATTTGTGGCAAAGCCACCATTCATAATTCTTTCATACATGTCTTTCTTGAATCATTGCACATCCCGGTACACCGCCGGAGGCATTCACATAGAGTCATATTTTGTTCTAAGTATTGAGTTGTAATTCTTGAGTTGTAAGTAAGTAAAAGTGTGATGATCATCATTACTAGAGCATTGTCCCAGTGAGGAAAGGATGATGGAGACTATGATTCCCCCATAAGTCAGGATGAGACTATGGATGATCTTCCTCCTTTTTGTCTTCTCCACAACCACCATTCTATTCCACCTATAGTGCTATGTCCATGGCTCTCGCTCATGTATTGCGTGAAAGTTTAAAAAGTTTGAAAATACTAAACTATGAAACAATTGCTTGGCTGAAAGCGGGTTGTGCATGATTTAAATATTTTGTGTGATGAAGATAGAGCATAGCTAGACTATATGATTTTGTAGGGATAGCTTTCTTTTGCCATATTATTTTGAGAAGACATGATTGCTTTGTTAGTATGCTTGAAGTATTATTGTTTTTATGTCAATATTAAACTTTTGTTTTGAATCTTATGGATCTGAATATTCTTGCCACAATAGAGAAGATTACATTGATAAATATGTTAAGTAGCATTCCACATCAAAAATTCTGTTTTTATCATTTACCTACTCGAGGACGGGCAGGAATTAAGCTTGGGGATGCTGATACATGTCCAATGTATATATAATTTTTTATGTATTCATGCCATTTTTATAATATTTCTACATGATTTTGGTATGATTTGATTAGAACTAACCCGGACTGACACTGTTTTCAGCAGAACTACTGTGATGTTGTTTTTGTGTAAAAATAAAAGTTCTCGGAATGCGCTGAAAATCAACGGAGATTTTTTTTGGAAAATATAAAAAATATTGGAACAAAAAGTTATTGGAGGAGAGTCCCGTGGGGCCCACGAGGGTGGAGGGCGCCCCCACCCCCTGGGGCGCGCCCCTGTGCCTCGTGGGCTCTTCGTGGGGCCCCCTGACTTGTTCTCGACGCCAACCTCTCCTTTAAATACAGAAACCCCCAGAAAATAACCTAGATCAGGAGTTCCGCCGCCGCAAGCCTCTGTAGCCACCAAAAACCAACTGGGACCCTGTTCTGGCACCCTGCCGGAGGGGGCATCCATCACCGGTGGCCATCTTCATCATCCTGACGCTCTCCATGACGAGGAGGGAGTACTTCACCCTCGGGGCTGAGGGTATGTACGAGTAGCTATGTGTTTGATCTCTCTCTCTCTCTCTCTCTCTCTCTCTCTCTCTCTCGTGTTCTTGATTTGGCACGATCTTGATGTACCGCGAGCTTTGCTATTATAGTTGAATCATATGATGTTTCTCACCCTCTACTCTCTTGTAATGGATTGAGTTTTCCCTTTGAAGTTATCTTACCGGATTGAGTCTTTATGGATTTGAGAACACTTTATGTATGTCTTGCGTGGGATACCCGTGGTGACAATGGGGTATTCTATTGATCTACTTGATGTATGTTTTGGTGATCAACTTGTGGGTTCCGTGACCTTGGGAATCTATGCATAGGGGTTGGCACGCGTTTTCGTCTTGACTCTCCGGTAGAAACTTTGGGGCACTCTTTGAGGTTCTTTGTGTTGGTTGAATAAATGAATCTGAGATTGTGTGATGCATATCGTATAATCATACCCGCGGATACTTGAGGTGACATTGGAGTATCTAGGTGACATTAGGGTTTTGGTTGATGTGTGTCTTAAGGTGTTATTTTACTACAAACTCTAGGGTTGTTTGTGACACTTTTAGGAATAGCCCAATGGATTGATTAGAAAGAATAACTTTGAGGTGGTTTCGTACCCTATAATAATCTCTTCGTTTCTTCTCGCTATTAGTGACTTTGGAGTGAGTCTTTGTTGCATGTTGAGGGATTGTTATATGATCTGATTATGTTATTATTGTTGAGAGAACTTGCACTAGTGAAAGTATGAACCCTAGGTCTTGTTTCGAAGCATTGCAATACCGTTTTCACTCACTTTTATTATTAGTTACCTTGCTGTTATTATATTTCAGATTACAAAAACCTATATCTACCATCCATATTGCACTTGTATACCATCTCTTCGCCGAACTAGTGCACCTATACAATTTACCATTGTATTGGGTGTGTTGGGGACACAAGAGACTCTTTGTTATTTGGTTGCAGGGTTGTTTGAGAGAGACCATATTCATCCTACGCCTCCCACGGAGTGATAAACCTTAGGTCATCCACTTGAGGGAAATTTGCTATTGTCCTACAAACCTCTGCACTTGGGGGCCCAACAACGTCTACAAGAAGAAGGTTGCGTAGTAGACATCAATCAGCACCAAGACTCCATGGGTGTTAGAATCATTACAATGTAATCTAGATTATTGACTCTAGTGCAAGTGGGAGACTAAAGGAAATATGCCCTAGACAATAATAAAGTTCTTATTTTATATTTCCTTATTCATGATAAATGTTTATTATTCATGCTAGAATTGTATTAACCGGAAACTTGATACATGTGTGAATACATAGACAAAACATCGTATCACTAGTATGCCTCTACTTGACTAGCTCATTGATCAAAGATGGTTAAGTTTCCTAGCCATATACATGTGTTGTCATTTGATGAACGAGATCACATCATTAGGAGAATGATGTGATGGACAAGACCCATCTGTTATCTTAGCATAATGATCGTTCAGTTTTATTGCTACTGCTTTCTTCATGTCAAATACATATTGCTCCGACTATGAGATTATGAAACTCCTGGATACCGGAGGAATACCTTGTGTTCTATCAAACGTCACAACGTAACTGGGTGATTATAAAGATGCTCTACAGGTATCTCGGAAGGTGTTTATTGGGTTCGGTAATGCACATCATAAGAAGCCTTGCAAGCAATGTGATTAATGAGTTAGTTGCAGGATGATGCATTAAGGAACGAGTAAAGAGACTTGCTGGTAACGAGATTGAACTAGGTATGAAGATACCTACAATCAAATCTCGGGCAAGTAACATACCGATGACAAAGGGAATAACGTATGTTGTCATAATGGTTCGACCGATAAAGATATTCGTAGAATATGTGGGAGCCAATATGAGCATCTAGGTTCCGCTATTGGTTATTGACCAGAGAGGTGTCTCGGTCATGTCTACATAGTTCTCGAACCCGTAGGGTCCGCACGCTTAACGTTGGATGATGATTTGTATTGTATGAGTTATGTGATTTGGTGACCAAATGTTGTTCAGAGTCCCGGATGAGCACGGACATGATGAGGAGTCTCGGAATGGTCAAGAGGTAAATATTGATATATTGGATGATAGTATTCAGACACCAGAAGTGTTCCGGAATGTATCGGGTACATATCGGAGTACCACGGGGGTTATCGGAACCCCCCCCCCCCCCCGGGGGGGAAGATATGGGCCATATGGGCCCTAGGAGGGAACACACCATCCCACAAAGGGGTGGCACCCCCCCCCCCAAGGAAGGAGATCGAATAGTACTAGGAGGAGGGGCAGCGCCCCTCTCTTTCCTTCTCCCCCTCTCTTCCCCTCTTTCCCCCTCCAGTAAAAGGAATGAGGGGGCGAATCCTACTAGGATCCCAAGTAAGATTCCTCCTACTTGGGCGCGCCTAGGCTGGCTCCCTCCCCCTCCCTCCTTTATATACGTGGGGAGGGGGCGCCTAGAACACACATCAACTATTCCTAGCCGTGTGCGGCGCCCCCCTCCACAGTTTACGCCTCCGGTCATATTCTCGCAGTGCTTAGTCGAAGCCTTGCGGTTATAACTTCACCATCACCGTCAACACGCCGTTGTGCTGACGCAACTCTCCCACGACACTTTGCTGGATCAACAAGTTCGAGGGGTGTCATCGAGCTGAACGTGTGTAGAACTCGGAGGTGTTGTACATTCGATGCTTGATCGGTCGGAATGAGAAGAAGTTCGACTACATTAACCGCGTCAACAAACGCTTCCATTTTTAGTCTACAAGGGTATGTGGACAAACTCTCCCACTCCCGTTGCTATGCATCTCCTAGATAGATCTTGCGTGAGCGTAGGAATTTCTTTAAAATTGCATGCTATGTTTCCCAACACTATCAACTATCACACTCTCTCTATGTGGTGGCTCACTCACTCCCTCAATAGGTGCACTCAAAGTCACATATGGTGGAGTCACTCATCTCACTCAAGTAGTGGGGGTTGTGGCTCTCCTCACATGGTAATTGGGGCATATCATCATATATTGGGCTAGTTTTGAACTCACTCTGACTCTCAATATGGTGGCAAGTCACTCAAGTCATCATACTTCGCCATGGTCGAGGTGAAATACTCAACCATCTCATCGCCATCGCCGTGGATGAAGGCCGAAGATGGCACATCATCACTCTCCTCCGGGACCGAAGGGAAAATCCCATGCTCGATCATCTCCTCACCGCCGTCGTGGATGAAGGCCGAAGATGGCACATCATCACTCTCGCCTCCAAAGATGGAAGCATCATCCTTGCTTGCCACCTTGTCGCTCGCCTCCAAAGCATGTTTCTTGATTGGCTCCGAAGTTGTTGTCATCGCCGCACCGTCTTGAAAAAGAGTCGTGGTAGACTCGGCACCATCAATGCCACAAAGAGGGATGGCGGTGGAGTCGAACATGGGAGCATCGTCTTGGAGCTCGTCGGGCTTGGACATCATCGTGGTACTAGCCTCATGCTCACCGTCTTGGAGCTTGGTCTTCGAGAAGTGTGCTTGGGGTGGAGAAGCCTTAGCCTTCATGAGTTCTTGTTCCGCCTTGAGAGCACCAATGTAGTTGTCGTCGAGGGACTTGTAGTTCTCGAGGAAGATAGTCTTGGAGATGTCGCTGTGCAATCCCATCATGAAGTGGAACTTCATCGAAATGGGGTCGTCCACGCCGGCTTGTCGCAAGGCATTCTTCATCTCCTTGAAGTACGCGCCGATGGACTTGGATCATACAATTGGCGTAGAAGTTGTTCCATGTAGGTGGGAGGCACGAACTCTCGCTGCATAGCTCTCTTCGTCTTGGGACAACTCATGTCGTAGCTCTCCGAAGGTGTGTGAAGCCACCATGTCGATGCGTAGTCGTGGAAGTTCGTTGTGGCACACTTCACTTGATCTTCGGACGAACTTGATGTAGCTTGAGGTAGTTGTCCATCAGGCGCTCCCACTCGAGATACTCCTCAGGTTCTTGAGTCCCATAGAAAGGAACCTTGTGGTCGGTGTCGAGGTAGTAGTAGCTCGTGGAAGTCACAGACTTGAGCTTGGGGAGCTTCTCTTGAGCGTAGTCTTGGGGTGCTTGTTGGCGAAGATGACGTATGTCCATGGGTGAAGATGCCTTGAAGTCGCTTGGCGAAGATGCCAAGGGAGATGGTGAAGTCGTTGAGCGGTTGTTGGTGTTGAGCTCTTGACCTTCATGTACTCGTCGATGATTGTGTCGATGCTGATGTGACCTTGTCGGAGATGGTAGCTCGGAAGCATGTGCACTTGAGCGTCTTCTTGAAGATGAGGAAGATCTCTTGTAGCACTTGATGAGGGCTTTGAGCTCTTCCATTTGAGCATCCATCTTGGCGTCGAAGAAGTTTTTCATGGTGTCAAACTCATCATTGTTGTTGTAGATCGAAGGAGGTGTGCTTTGCCTATCCATCACAAGACTCGAGCAAATGTGAGTGAAAGAAAGGAAAGAACTAGACCAAATGTACCTTATTCAATGTTGAAAATGGATCACTGATCACTCAATAGTGTAGCAAGGAAATATCACAATTGGTACTGGATCTTGTCAATTCACACACCTACACAAGTAAAGCTCTTGGTGGGGCTTGGTGAGGATAGTGGCACAAAAATTTGATGCAAATGTTAGCAAAAGTCAATAAAGTTGAAAGAGATTCACAAATTCGCAAGTGAAATAAGTAGACCAATAGCAATATGTGTCACACGGAAACATGCACACGGATAGATAGATGGGGTCGTGCAACCAAGGAATGAGCTCAAAATGTGGAATCCACGAAAAATGCTCTTGTTGCACAACTCTAAAGAGACGTTAGTACAATTGCTCAATAGGCGGATACGACACTTGTGCACAACCAATAAGATACAAAAATGCAACAACTTCTATCCCAAGTATGCTATGTATATATGATTCCCGGTGTTTTTCTCTAGATGATCCAAGATGATCACATATGACAATCTTATATGCAATGTGGTATGATGCTATGGCTATTGCTTACAAGCTCTTTGTTCACTCTTTGCTTAAAAACTTATTCTTTTTTTATATGGCCACAATGCGAAATGCACAAACCAAGATAGCAATTGTATATATACGGGAACAATCTTGTGACACGAGCGATAATATGATACCAAGATAATATCAATATGATATGATATGTATGCAATGGAAGGTGTAGATCGATGAACACTAATGTGCACAAGTAACGTTCCCGGCAATACTTGAATGGCTAGTCTCGCAGGCAAGTGACGCAAAATGGCTAGGGGTTATCAATACAATGGCAAGAAGAATGTACAATGATGGGATACCACGATACCAAGGTGATATAGAGGTTACCGTTCTTGCATACGGTTAGGGTGTGAAAATGGTGAAGTGCTCGATGTCGAATCCTTGGCGAAGTTGAGCGGCAGTGTCATCAATGTTGAACCGTTCCTAGTTAGCCGAAACACCCTAGGAAACGGAAAAACCACAACTCAAAATCTCCAAAGGCAAATGTCAAATGGTGGTAGCGGAATGCGGTGGTGGTTTCGAAAGCTTAATGGGATTGTGGAAATGCAATGACGGGTTTTGGAGTAGGCAATGCGGAAGTGGAGGTGGGTTATGCGAGTCAAGGATGGGGCCACCGTCCCTAAGTAGCTGAAACACCTTAGGAGACACAACCCACAACTCAAACAAGCTCAAATAAACTCAAACAAATTGGGGTTAAGTTGAGGTGGTGGAAATGTATGGTGGGCAAGCTTACGCGGAAGGTATTGTGGTGGTTGACGAAGAATCAACCGTCCCTAAGTAGCCGAAACACCTTAGGAGACTCGAATCACTACTCAAGTAACCACTAATGCAATGGGGATCAAAATGGGATAGGTTGCGGAAGTCGGTGGTGGTAATGCGGATGATGTGGTGAGGGCCCTAGGCAAAGATGTCAAAGTTCCAAAATTTTGATGGATTCAATGGTGTTGAAAGTATTTTTGTGGGATGGGGGATGTCAAGAGCTTCAAAACGAGCTAAAGAACGTCCAAATCAGAGTCTGGATGAATTAGTTATGGCCAAAACTAAAATCAGCCGAAGTGAGAATCTACAGGCGTCGGACGTCCGAGAGTTGTTGGAAGTCCAAGGGCTGGAGCGCGGGACGGACGTCTGGAAAAGACCAGAAATCCAATGTTTTCGTACTGTTGCGTGGTTTCGGTCGTCCAGTAAATGTCGTACATTTGGTGCTTCGGAAGGGTCCGGACGTCCGACGGGTCTGGGTCAACTCGGGATTTCAGATCCGGGGCACAATTTTGGGTGGAAATTGGGGATTTGGGGGATAAAATTGAGGAGATTTTGTGGATGGAAAGTGGAAAAACTTGTGGAGATGCTAGATCCACTCAAAACACAACGAATCCATGGATCAAATTCAACAAAACAACATCAAACCAACAAATCACTACAAAATTGAGGCTATTTTTGGTGGGGATCTTCGAAATTTCGGACGAAATCAAGCAAAAGAAGGCTAGAAAATGGGGGTAGGGGCTCCAAATTCGTGATCAACGTGGCTCATGATACCACGATGATGTAGGGTGGATACCCTAAGGCCGATCTTTCATGAAATGGAGGGAATCCCACGAAGAACACGAAGAACACAAGGGGAAAACACGAGGGGAAACGAGAGGAATCACTCAACGAGAAATGGTCACACATGTGCTAGATCCATGAACACAAAGAGATACACGATCCAAAGTAACCAAAGGACGATACAAACGGTAACTAGTTCATCTCCATGAGGAGGCCTTAAATCCGCGAGGGATCTTCCCGTGAGGGGCCTTGAATCCAAGCGTGAATCTTCTCCGTAGAGGTCGCGGTCTCTCTCGATGGACCACAAGGATGAGCAAAGCTTTATCTCTAAAATGAGCTAAACCAATGCTAACCATAGAAAGGAGGTGGGGGTGGTCTATTTATAGTCTTAGCCATGAAGGGGTAAGTGGGAGAGGGATACAAGGCCAAAGGCCCAGCTGTGCACGCGCGGGTGTCGGACGTCCGAGGGACGTCGGTTGTCCGATGGCTCGCGGCGGTCCGGACATCCGGAAGGCGTCAGACTTCCGACGTTTTGCCTATGTCGCGGTGTCATCGGATTTCCAGACGATGTCGGTCGTCCGGTCGCTGGAGGTTATCGGACGTCCGGTGTCGCGTCATTCGTCCCGTCGTTGTAGAGTGTCGGACGTCCGGTGTCTTCCGGTCGTCCGGCAGCTGTAGACTCCGTAGCTCCGTCTTCTTCCGTCTTCGCTTCCACGCCTCCCTCGCGGATAATGTAGTTGTACAGTTGCGTCTGCACTCCTCCTCGTCGTCCATACCGTTCCGACAATACCTATGCATGCACACGAGTGGAGTGTCAAGTAGTATACCATCCTCGAAGGGGTCAAGTGAACACGTGTAAATGAGATGATTCACCTTTATGTATGTGAAGTAGATGCCGCATGTGTCACTTGCCGAACGGGGTCCTGACATGGTGATGTCCGTAGGATGCTCCACATCAGAGCACTTTCGCCATGCACAACAACTTTGTATTTTTGAATGCGCACAATGCACGAACATATTTGTTCCAAGCTTCAGATGTTGCCTCCTTATACCTTGAGAGCCTTGGCCAAAACCCCTTGATTTGAACTTTGCTTTGTCTTAGCGGCGCACTGGCATTGAAGAGCACCAACGGATAGTGATCGGACACAACATGGGATGCATCATGTAGGAGGAAACTAGGGAACAAGCTATCCCAAGCAGGGTTGTGGAAGACTTTGTCTAAAGCAACCAAAGTCGGGGAGTCCTTTTCATTACTCTAGGTGAACTTTCTATTCTGAAAATTTAGTGTTGTTTGCAATGCTTCATAATTGCGCATCCAAATAAGTGGAGCAAAAGGTTTGATACAACATTTTTTTTTCTTTTTTTCGAAAAGGGGGGTTTGCCCCGGCCTCAACATTAACTAGCATTCATCACTTGGAACCTTTCCTTTCGAAGTGGTGTATGGATAACAACCCAGACACTTTGGCATTTCATATTCCTATACTATAGCTACCCTTGACCTACAACAATGGTTTGCTTCGTGGAAAGTTGTTACTGGATCCATCAGACGACACTTATTGAGGACTCAACAACACATGATAGCGCAAACAGCTAAACACCACACTGGACTCATTTTGTCTGTTGGAGATCGTGTGCTTCTCAAACTACGACCGTATGTCCAGAGACACATGTGACGATATGATGTCATGAACTAATCAGCATACGAGTTTTATGGACCTTAAGAGCAACTCCAACGCGTCGATCCAAACGGACGGCGCTTTTGTCCGTTTTTTGTACATTTGGGTCGGCCGTCCGGCCGGCGTCCGGCCTGTTTGAGAGTTGGGTCGGCAGTGTGCCCAACACGTTGACCCATATGTGCCGGCGTGGCCGGCTGGCCGCCCTTTTTCAACAAATAGCATAAATTTTGCATTATTTCACACACAACTTTTGCATTATTTCACAAGCAAACATATAGTCCACAACCAAATAAATAGCATAGTTTCAACCAAATAAAATAGCATAGTTTTACAAGCCGAATAAAAGAAAAAATGTCTCACATAGTTTTGCAAGCCGAATAAAAAAAGATACATCTATTGTTGCTCACATGAGCCCACATATATTCAATCAAATCATTTTACAGTTGCATGTGAGTTTCCCAATCACGCATGTCGTGATAAAATTGGGTGAACTGTTCAAATGTTGCCGCTCCTCCAAGCTTTCGGTTCCTCGGCGGCAAGACGGCGCTGGCGGGCGACGTGGGAGGTGGCGGCGTTGCAGAGGGGATGTTGCGGCGCTGGCAGCTGGCAGAGTCACCGGAGAAATGAGCAGCGACGAAGGAGGCGGGCGAGGGTTTGTTGTTGGAATGGGAGAGGGTGGCCAATGTGCCACCGACCAACGGACTGGAGGGAGGAGTAGGCGGGCGCACGGCCGTTGCGTGTCCGCGCCAACGTAAATCCGGCTCAAAAATGAACCGGGAATTGATCGGCAGATGGATGAAAAGCGGATGCGCGTCTGTTTGGGTCGGCGCGTTGGGCCTGACTTTTCTGTCCGCGTCGATCCAAACGGACGCGCGCGGACGCGTTGGAGTTGCTCTAAATGATATATTCTGTGGTTAGATTGAACTCGTTTCAGATCATCGATGCAAGAACTTGATACAGAGCCAGTAAAGTGGGACATATGTAGTAGTAGTAGTATGTCTTTATATCCGATAGTGCTTGATATCTTGAGACTTGAATTTGAACAATCCCGCGTTCCAAATCCTGCCTGTTTACAGGGTTCTTATTCCCTTTTATCAGCTATATATAAGTACTACTAAATGATTACATCGATCTGCTGTGCTGTAGGACTGCCCCGCGCTGTGCGTGCATGCGTGTTGCTCGCCTCATTCGTTCTTGATCTGCCCACCGCTCTGCTTGCTGTTGGCGAACGCGACGAGCCAGAGGAGCACGACGGCGAGCACGACGTTCAAGACGGCGTACCGGTGCTCACCCAGGCTCTTGGCCAGACGCCGCGCCGGGTGCTCATCGGCACGCCACGCCGCCGTGTGGCCGCCGCTCCAGTCCTCCTCTCGCAGCGCGTCCTCTTGGCTGTCGTCGGTGGAACGGGGCACCTGGACGTAGAGGACTCCCTTGTCGAGCTGGACCTTGATCGCCGCGGCGTCGCAGGCGCCGGGGAGGTCGAACCGCTTCAGGAAGTGACACCACTGCCGGCCGCCGTTGAGGGCGCGCTCGCCGCTGATCTTGAGGCTCCCCAACGGCTCTACCTGGACCTTGAGCTGGTCCCTGGCGAATCCTGCAACGGCGGCATGCGTGTCGATATGCCAGAACGTGTTTGGAACGAGTGGATTCAGTTCCCGCAGAAATGGTTGGAAAAGCAGCAACGGTACCTGAGACGTCGACGATGAGCGTGTCGAACTCGTCCCCGTGAACCCATTCGCTGCGGGGGTCGACTTCAGCCACGACGCGGGAGCGATACCCAGCCGCCTCCATCTCTTGCTTTGCTTTTGCACTTGCTCCTATTGTTGCTTGAATGCGAGCCGAGTCGTGGTTGGATTGCACCTTGGATGCATTCATGTAGCATATATGTATGGTATATATAGACGCGAGAATTTTTACTATTTGAGGAGGACGTGAGACGAAAGATGTACCATATCTGCGATGGAGATGAAGGAAAGGAAAGGATACCTCACCTTGCCTTGCCGACAGCATGCTGAAATATATATATATATATATCCGTGGGTCATATAGTCTACTCTTACCTAGGTGATTTGCCTTGCTTGTGTGCAGGTCTTTTCCTTGACCCTGAAGTGCTACCATGCATCTCTTCTTCTTCTTCTCGTTTCGTTCGAAACTTGATGCAACTTACTTCCATTTTATAACTTAAGGCATCTCTTTTTTCGGTAAGTTCCAACCTGAGCCATATGAATGGAAAGGTAAGCTTAGGGGGGCAGGAATCAAGATAAGAAGATTGAGAAGGGCTGATGAATCCTCAATGGAGTGTCAGGTTGCGGATATTATAGCCCCCTTCTACTCTCTTTTTTCCTTTAGGTTTAGAAATGGAGGCAAAAGTTTTTCCTTATCTTATTTATAAATTAAGAAGCGCACATTATTTTAAGGAGGCCCAACACATCGCAGGAAAATACAAAGCTTACTCTCGCGACACCGGTACACTCAAATGCTTGGCCTCCATGATGGCCTAATTCTTGGCTTCACTCTTGATGATCGCCACCACCGCCATAGGTGTAGACGGAAAAGTTTGCAATACAATTAACGTTGTATTGATGGAATGTTGGTGCATGTATATATAATTACAGGGAAACCTCTACCTCAACTATACAAGACTAGGAGGTGAGCCACAACTCCAATATACATGCAACACAAAATACATACTCAACCCCCCCCCCCCCCCCCCCCCCCCCCGGGAGTCGAAGCGTCACCGGAGACACGGAGACTGGACCAAAACTCCTCGAAGACGGAAGTAGGCAATCCCTTAGTCATCACATCAGCAAACTGTTGCGATGTCGGCACGTGAAGAACCCGAACACGGCCGAGGGCAACCCGCTCGCGCACGAAGTGAATATCGAGCTCAATATGCTTCGTACGTCGATGTTGCACCGGGTTGGCGGAAAGGTAGACCCCGATGACGTTATCGCAGTAGACAAGAGTGGCCTTGTGAACATCAGAAAGCAACTCCTGGAGCAGCCGACGGATCCAAGAGCAGTCGGCCACGGCACTAGCCACGGCGCGATACTCTGCCTCAGCGCTGGAGCGGGAGACCGTGGGTTGCCGCTTCGATGACCAAGAGATCAACGAGGGCCCAAGGTAGACGCAGTAGCCTGACGTGGAGCGTCAAGTGTCGGGGCAGCCAGTCCAATCAGCATCCGAGTAGGTCACAAGGTCGGTGGAGGCGGAGGCCGTCTCAGGGTGAGTCCCAAAGACATGGTGCCACATATATAACGGAGAATACACTTCACCAAGGTCCAATGGGAGTCACGCGGAGCATGCATGTGGAGGCACACCTGCTGGACAATGTATTGCAGGTCAGGTCGAGTCGGCGTCAGGTACTATAAAGCACCAACAATGGAGCGATAGAATGCTGCATCGGACGCGAGAGACCCCTCCAAAGGAGAGACCTTCGCCTTCGTGTCGATGGGGGTGGGCGCCGTCTTGCAGTTAAGCATGCCGGCACGCTCCAGGAGCTCGTGGGCGTACTTCTGCTGATGCAGAAAGAAGCTGTCAGTCCGTCGGACCACCTCGATGCCGAGGAAGTAGTGCAGAGGCCCCAAGTCCTTGAGGGCGAACTCATCACGAAGACGAGCAGTCAGCCGCTGAAGGAGATCGGGGGCGGACGCTGTGAGGATGATGTTGTCGATGTAGAGCAGCAGATATGCAGTGTTAGCTCCCTGATGATACACGAAGAGTGAAGCATCGGAGCGAGTGGATTGAAACCCCAGGGACTGTAGGAAGGCTGCGATATGCTGATACCAAGCCCGAGGTGCCTTCTTCAACCCGTAAAGAGAACGGGGGAGCAAGCACACAAGTCTGGGTGCTCGGCGTCGACGAAGCCAGTGGGCTGCTCACAGAACACCTGCTCGGCAAGCTGGCCGTGCAAGAAGGTGTTAGAGACATCCAATTCGTGCACAGGCCAGGCGCGCAAGACCGCCAATTGAAGCACGACGCAGATCGTGCCCAGTTTAACAACCGGGGCGAAGGTGTCGGTGAAGTCCACGCCTGTACGCTGCCGAAATCCACGAACCAACCACCGAGCCTTGTAGCGCTCGAGAGAACCGTCCGGGCGGGTCTTGTGGTGAAACACCCGCTTGCTAGTGATGATGTTGGCACGATGGGGTCGCGGAACAAGCAGCCACGTGCGGTTACACTATAGGGCATTGAAGTCCTCCTGCATCGCAGCTGGCCAGTGGGGATCCTGAAGGCAGCGCGAGCGAAGGTGGGGATGGGTGATGGCGTCGATGTCGAGGCGGCGCACACATACTGATCGGAAGAGTAGTGCGTGCTCGGCCGAAGCACTCCTGCTCGGGCATGGGTCGTCACGCCAAGAGGCGGGGCAGCAGGGGCGGCGACGGCGACGGGGGCCGCAGGGTCTGGGGCCGCGGCAGCGCTGACCGAGCCTGCGACCGAGGGGGCAACGGGCGAGGAGGATGTCGAGCCCTTCGCCGAGGTGACGGCGCTAGCCAGGTTGCGGGCGGGGTACCCGCCGGCTTAACCTCGTAGGAGGGAGACGGGGACCCGGGGGCCCGGTCAGACTCGACCTCTGGGGAGGGAATCGAAAAACCGGGCGGTGGCGGCAGAAGGTGTCGTGCCGGGGGGGGCCTTCGGGGGGCGCCACCGTGCATCACTCCAGGAAGGGGACGCGGGTGTCGGCGCTGAGGGAGCCGAAGCCGGAGAGACCTGGAAAAAAGGGAACACCGTCTTGACAAAGTACACGTGCCTCGAGGTGTACACACGATGAGTGACGGGATCATAGCACCGGTAACCTTTGGTGTTAGGAGGGTATCCAAGGAAGACACATGGGATGGAACATGATGCAAGTTTGTGTGGCGTAGTGGACGCGGTGCTAGGATAACAGAGACACCCAAAGATGCGGAGACCATCATAGGATGGTAGTGTACCGAAGAGAAGGTAGTGAGGAGCGTAGTTCCATCGAGGACGACACGGATGAATGTTAACTAAGAGGGTGGCGGTGGCGAGAGCATCGGTCCAAAACCAAGCGGGCACGTTAGAGTGAAAGAGTAACGTGCGAACGCAGTCATTAAGAGTGCGGAGAATGCGCTCGGCGCGGCCGTTCTGCTACGAAGTGTAAGGGCAAGTCAGACGAAAGGTGATGTCGTGAGAGGCGAGAAGTGTGCCGAGAGCGACGTTGTCGAACTCTTGTCTGTTATCAGTCTAGAGTGCGAGTGTGGGGCGACCGAACTGGGTGGTGACATAGGAATAAAAGGCGGTGAGTGTGGCTAAAGCATCGGATTTACGACGAAGAGGAAAACTCCACACATAATGAGAATAATCATCTAAAATCACCAAGTAGTATAGATAGCCCGTGTTACTCGCAACGGGAGACGTCCGAACATCACTATGAAGTAGTTGAAACGGAAAAGTGGAAACTGAAGTAGACGCACTAAAGGGAATACGAACATGCTTGCCCAAACGACAAGCCTCACAAGTATGCTCGTCGAGCTTATTACATGAAAATAAAAACTCCTAAGAATCTGACGCAAAATGGCGGGGTTGGGGTGGCCCAAGCGAGCATGCCAAAGGTTGACGCCGGCGGCGAGGGCGACGGGTGTGGAGGTGGAGGCGCCGGCGTGCATGGGATAAAGCTCATCAGGGCAATCACATCGGTGAAGCATCATCCGGGTACGGGCGTCCTTCATAGAAAAACCAACACCGTCAAATCCAACAGTAGGTGGATTCTCACGAGTAAGATGATGAACGAAAACTAAACTAGTGACTAAGTCAGGTGAGACAAGGACACTAGACATAGTGATAGGTGTGGAACTGGAAGGAAAACTAGTGCTACCGACATGAGTAATAGGTAAAGAAGAACCGTTGCCAACAGTGATACGGGTGGAAGTGTTAATGGGAGTGGAAGAGGATAGGTTACCAGGATGAGATTTCATGTGCGAAGTAGCACCTAAGTCCATGTACCAGTCGCCTCCACCGCCATAGTTACTCGGCAATGGCGCCGAGTGTAGGGCGGCCAGGAGGGCGGGGTCCGACGGTGCAGGAACCGGCGGCGGCAGTTGACCTCCATAGGGAGGAGGCTGGGCGGGCGCGCCGTAGCCACCGAGGGGTAGCGACGCGAGCGGAGCACCGTAGGGCTAGTAGGGGCTGCTGGGGAGGTGTGGGGGCGCAGGCGGTGCAGCTGGCAGTGAGTAGTAGCCGGTGGGCGCGGGCGGCGCGGGCGGACGGGGCGCGGCTGGAGGAGCAGGGCCGCCGCGGGTGGTGCCGTCGACGAGGGCGGTGTGCTGGACCCGCTGCTTCAGCTTCGTCATCCGGCCCTCCTCAAGTTTGAGGTACGCGACGACGCGCTAGAAAGTGGGTTGCGGCAGCAGGGTGAGGTTGGATGTCGCGTTGCCGAAGTCCTCGTTAAGGACGGCGGTGAGGGTGCTCAGCATGAGGTCGTCAGAGACCTTAGCGCCGATGTCGTGAAGCTCGTCGGCGAGCATCTTGAGCCTCATGCAGTACTCATCGATGGTGGAGTTGTCCTGGTGACAGCCGAAGAACTCCTGCTACAAGAAAACAAGGTGTTGGAGTTTGTTGTCGGTGAAGAGCGCGTTGATCTTGGCCCACACGTCACAGGCATCGTCGTCCTCGGCGACAACCGTGTGGAAGATGTCCTTCGAGACTGTCTAGTAGAACCATCGGATGATCGTGGCATCAATGGCGGACCACTCCGGATCGCCGCGCATGTACGCGCTGTCCACGGAACCGTCGATGTGCTCGGTGAGATAATACTCACAGAAGATGAGGTTGAAGTAGGTCTTCCACACGTAGTACGACGTGCTAGAGCTGTCGAGACGGATCGGGACCTGTGCCTCGATGTTGAGGTCACGGATGGCGGCGGCGGAGGGCTCGGGACCGGCAAAAGGGGTTCGACGAGCGGGTGGTGGAGGAGCCCGGGGAGAAATCCATGGGAGCGATGGCGGTGGTGAAGGACGGCGGCTAGGGTTAGGGTTTTGTGGAGGAGGGAGAAAAGAGGGCGGCAGCGTCAGGGAGATGCGGCTGCAGCGTCTGTGCGGCGGGTGAGGGCAGCGGCGGCAAGGCGGCGGCACGACGCGAGAGGTAGCGCGGGTGGCACGCGTCAGAGGGGTGGTGCACGCGCGGGAGGAGGGAGGCACGTGGCAGGGTAAGCGGAAGCGGGCGGCACGGGGCGGCGACGGTGCGGGGAGGGAGAGGCGCGACGGCGGCGGCGGCACGAGGGAGTGGCACGGCGGTGGTGGCGGCTTCGCCCTAGGTCAGGACCTTCATAGATGATACCATGTAGATGGGAAAGTTTGCAATACAATTGACTTGTATTGATGGGGTTCTGGTGCACGTATATATAATTACAGGGAAGACCTCTACTTCAACTATACAAAACTAGGAGGTAGGTCACAACTCCAAAATACATGCAACACAAAATACATACTCAACGTCTCTACCTCCAAAGCTCCCAGTCAACAAGCATGCCCCTATGACCTTGCCCAAGAATGTTGATGGATCCAACCTAAGGCATCTTTATTATTCCGAAAGATCCAACTTGAGGCATATGAATGGAAAGGGTAAGAAAATTTAAAAAAATGATACAAATTAGGCCCGAAAAACCAGCAATAGCCCATTTTGCAAGTTATTGGTCCATCCTTGTCATGTTCTACAATTTTCGTCTAAACTGTTACCCAAGCATACACAGAAGGGTTTACATACTAATTTTCACTGAAAAATGGCGAACCAACCTATAGTTGGATGGTTAGAGGAACTGTGGTATTCCTAATCCGCCAGTGTTGAAATCTCATAGGGATAGGATAAAGGTGTAATAGGTCTTTGGCTTTTCTTTCCATGTTCCTTGTCCAGCTAGTAGTTTAGGTTAAGGTTTTTTAGTTGTTGTTGGTGCGAAGCTTTTTCTTCGAGTTTGTCTTTTGGGCTTTGATTGTTTTATAAATTTGTCCATCTGGACGTAGTCGATGGAGCTGCGGCGTAGATTACTGTCGTCTCCTTGGGCGATGAGGTTAGGGTTTCTCATCGTGTGACAAGATTTGGTGTCATGTGCTTTAGAACTATTCAAGGGTCCAACGTCAATGACTGCGGCTCTAGGGAGCTGGTCCTTAGGGGGCCTGCACAATGACTTTTTGGTTGTCACCGACGAGGTCAAACCAACTCTGGTAGGAGAGCGGTGACTGCGGCGTGTCGGCACCTCGTTCTAGCGATGGTACTGGTCATTCGATGGTCTCGTAATTTTGATGTAATTTTGTTGCATGTTTTGAGGTGTTTTGTATTTTCAATGAACTTTGATAGAAGATCTGGATTCTTTTCGTAAATAAAACATGACTAAACATGGAAGCAACTAAAACTCGCCACAAATTAACCATGATTTTGGCAAAGGCCGGATGGCATTTGAGGGAAGACGCACGAGTGCAGCCGTAATGGCCGCCGTGTCTCTCTCAGCGCAATCTGTAAATGTGCGCACGCATATGAGTATGACGGTGGCCCATGCACAGTGGCTACATCACCGACTCATCCATAACCCATTCCACCCAAACTCGGCCCGCGCGATTCAGACGTTCCAGATCAACCGCCGTAGCGTGGTTGCTCCCCTGCGCCGTGTGTGCGACAATGGCGCTGGCCGTCGGTCACGAACACGAAAACTCGTCGCCGCCGCCGCGGGCGTCGAGCGTGGGCGCACAGGCGCCGGCCGTGTCGTCGTCGGCAGGCTCCTCCCCCTCCGCGTCCTCCTCGATCTCCTCGCTCGGCGACGGGGTCGGGCTGCAGACGGTGCCTCTTCAGCGCAGCCGGTCCGCCTCGCCCAAGTGCTTCGGCGCGCTCGGCGGCAAGGAGAAGAAGAAGGCCGCGCCCAAGGGCGACGTGGTTTCGGCATCGCCGTCCACGGAGAACAGGAAGGGGCACCGACAGCGAAAGAACCGGCGGCCGCCGCCAGCCGGTGATGCATCCGTGTCGGGCTCCTCCAGCCCCGCTTCCTCAACTGCCTCCTCCTCTGTCGGGGATCAGCTCGGGTTCAGAACGTCTCATCAGCCGCCGTGCTTCGGCAGCAAGCTGCCGCGGAGCTCCAATACCAGCAATGCCCGCGCGCGCTCGCCGGGGAAGCAGGAGGAGACGAAGGGCGGCGGTGTAGGCGGCTACCTGCGCGAGATCTCCAGGCAGCTGAGGCGGGGCGCCGCGGAGAAACCGCCGACGCCGACGCCGAGGATAGCCTGCACCGGCGGAGGGCGGAAGCACGGGAACGCCATCGCGTCACAAGAAGAAATGCGGGCTTTCGTTATTGCGAGTGCCAGAATCATCGAAAGAAATGAGCCGCCCGTGTTGCCATTAGGTTTATTCTGACAAATAAACTGTCTTCCCTAAAAAGGACAAATAATTTGTTCAGGTGTTTGCTTTTGAACTCTACTTTGAACCTCAAAGCAGAATTATGATGGTGATTTGAGGGCTGTAAATTTATAAATAGCCAACAAGGAGAAATGATTCCGATTCTTATTAAAGTTTAGAATGTTGTATTGTGGTGCAGGATTTGATTTATACTAGAGCAGAGGATTTGTTATAAGAGTGCTTATATAGAGAGAGGTGAGTACATGTTGGTACCAGATTAAGGAAGCCGTCATGATTCATCATGAATCTTAAGCAGCTGTAGTTTAGGTTTAGGATACAATTGAGTCAACCCGAGCATCGCTTAGCACTATCGCACTTGCACAACGTTTTGGCGCCAAATCGTTTAGGCTCATCGCTCATCTGACGTCGAGTAGTCAACGCTTCTTGCCTCAGCTCATGGGCCGAAGCTGTACCTGACGTAGATACCAAGGCTAAACAGGACGAGCACCGCGCCAACCACGGTGGTCACAAGCTTTCTCCGTTCAGGGAGGTAGCTGTATCCGCGGCCTGACGACGTCGCCGGCGACTCCACTCCCCGGACGCCGTCGGCAGGGGTACCTTGTCCTTGATCAAGGCGGCCACTATCTTGTCCTTGATCGAGGCGGGCACTATCTTTGACCGCGTCGGCCCCGCGCTCCTCCGCCGGCTGTTTCTGCACGTTCTCGTCTTCCTTGTCTCCTGCTCCAACGCCGGAAGCATCAGCCTTGGCCGCCGGGGGCACCTGCTTACCAGAGACGTCGCCGACCGCGGTCCTTAGCCCGGGCATGGTGACCCGCACGACGCCGCCCTCGAACCTCGCGTGGATGCCCTTGAGGTCGCAGCCGTCGGGCACGCGGAACTCGAGGCGGAAGCGGCTCCAGCGGTTGCCCGCGACGGCGCGCTCGCCGCGCACGACCACTAGCCCGTGGCTGCGGACCAGCTGCACCCTGATGTGCTCCTTCTTGTACCCTGCAATCGGCACATCGTACTAACTAAATCAACACAAGCTGATCCATGATCCCGGCATATGATATAACAACTCATGCGATGCGGCTGAAGAAGTCAGCAAAGAAGAGGTACTAATATATGTAGGGGGGTTGCGGTGCGTGCCTGCGGCGGTGAGATCGACGGAGAGGGTGTGGGTCGCCGGCTCGGTGACCATGTTGTGCGGCGGCACGAAGTCCTCGTACGCGCGGCCTGCGATGGCGGCCATGGCTGATTTCTGCTGAATAACTTGTTGCGTCTCTGAGGAATGTAGCTGGCGAGTATGCGGTACTTGGTTGCAGAGGCTACGTGCCTACACCTACATTTATATGGTTGCACACGTGAGCTGCCGTGTCCTGGAGGCGGGGGAGGAAGAAACCCTTTCACAGAAGACAAGGAACTTGTCAGGTGAAGCACTCTGGTGGTGGTGATACCTTGTATCCTGTTCTGGACCACTTCTTCTCCGGCATCTCCTATGGGTTTGCCAACACGCACGATCGCTGCATGCGACGATTGGACGGACATCCCTCGACTGAAACATGCATGTCCCGAGACGCAAGCCACCGGCTGACCCTGACCCTGACCCTGACCCTGATCGGCATTATTACAGACTCAAGCATGGTATGCAGCATCGCGAAACCCAGACCAACGGGAAACGAAAAACTAATATATATAGTACTCCCTCCGTCCGAAAATACTTGTCATCAAAATGGATAAAAAGGATGTATCTAGGACGCGGAGGAATTGATCCCGGGCACCAGTGATCCCGGATGAACAGTAAAATCCGAAAAAATAGTAAAAAAATTCAAAAAAATCTGAATTTTTTTGTCAAGAAACTTTGATGTTTTTTCTACATGCGTGCCAATTTTCGTGATGAAATGACATTTGTGGAGGTGTCAACAAAAAAAACAAAATCATGCTCCAAAAAAACTGTTTTTGGAAGCATTTTTGAGCATCGATTTTGTTTTTTTTTGCTGAGACCTACATGAATGTCATTTTGTCATGAAAATTTGTACGCATGTGAAAAATATGTCAATGTTTGTTGCCAAAAAAATTCAGATTTTTTTGAACTTTTTAAATATTCTTTTTGTTTGTACTGTAGCAAAGGGTGCCTGTGAGCTCGAGCTCACAATAGCACTTTCGGTGTATCTAAACATATTTTAGTTCTAGATATATCTCTTTTTATCCATTTTGATTTTTTATCCATTTTGATGACAACTATTTTCGGACAGAGGGAGTACGTAGTAATTACATGGACCGCTCAAAGCCAGGTAACCTCATGCTACAACTGTCTATTTACATGACTTTGCTCTAAGAAATGACCAACCCAACAGCGAACTCCTAGACGGGATGTACAACCCAGCTATCAATCAATCAAATAAACCAAGCAATGATTCCCGAGCTAGCTGGTAGGTACTCTACTGAGCTAAATGAAGCATCTAACTGAGCTCATCCTGTGGAAACAGAGGCGGCTTCAGAAATGCATCCTTCAAAAGGGAGGATGTTTGCCGCTGCCCGCTGAATCTTCTATGTGCCGCTTAAACCTCCTCCAAAGAAACACCTCTTCAGCAGCTTTCGTCTAGGAAGTAGGCTAACAGTTGCACTGTTGAGAATGGCTTGGGCTCTTACAGGAAAGATTTCGTCTTCCAGTTTCAACCAACATGCTCAACTTGGGATACTGGGCCAACACACATCAAGAGCGTCTTCCAGTCTGTGAATGACAACCATCAGTAAGCTCTTGGATCCACTCCCCAGTCACCACTGATACTTGGCAGCAACAAGAACCTCCTCATAGCGTTTAGCAGCAGTGTCCCAGCTTAGGTCCTGCATCATCCCTCTCCTCCGGAGTCCCTCCCAGCTAGACTTGTAGTTCCTGTACGTGTTCAGGCAGTGCCCCAGCGCATCGATCATCCTGTTTGCTTCCGCATTTTCAAAAGTCCAACCAACCCCAGCCTCCTCATATGGATTGTAGTGCTGGACGGTGTCTCGAAGGCCACCCACCGCATGCACCACGGGCACGGTCCCATACATCATTGCATAGAGCTGGTTCAACCCGCAAGGCTCGAACCTTGACGGCATCAACAGTATATCAGCTCCTGCGGTCATACGATGAGCCAGCCTGACAGAGAAACCAACCCAACCCCTAACTCTGTCGTAGTGCTGGCTTTCAAGCCTCCTCAATGTGTCTTCGAGGTCTTGCCTCCCGGTACCCAGCAGTATTACCTGTACATCTTGACCAGCTATCCATGTCATTGCTTCTGCTATCAAGTCTATGCCTTTTTGATTGTCTAGCCGTCCGATGAAAGCAATCACAGGAACATCCCCACGAACCGGGAGACCAAGTTCTTTCTGCAATGCCGCTTTACACTGTGCTTTACCTGTTTCAACAGTTTCCAGAGAATAGTTGCTGTATCCATCTGATTTCAGGTGGACATCACACCTAGGATTCCAATCAGTGGTATCGATACCATTTACAATGCCTTGGAATTTCCAATCACTTTCGTTAATGATCCCATGAAGGCCCCAACCACCTTCAGTCGTTTTGAGCTCCCATGCATAACCATGGCTAACAGTAAGTAAACGGTCCGCAGCTTTAATCCCAGCAGCAAATATGTTTAGATGATCACCTCCAAATGGGTCATGATGTTTAAAAAGGTCCATGTAGTTACTGGGCAAATCCAGGTAACTGAAATCGTCCAAGGGGCCACGGCCCTGGAACAGAAATTAAAGTGACAACATAAGCTAACTGATACTATGTTTGATAGAGAACAATTGTAACACCAAAGCAACAAACAGACTAGGATTACAAATTTACACTATAGAACTACCCAAGGCTGGAAACAGAAGAAATTATAATGACAGCATACGCTAACTGATACTGTTGCCGTCATCTGTAACTGTAAGGAACTACATTTATGAAGACAATGTACAATAACTGATACGTTGTGCTCTCCAGTAAAAAACGTCTTTTCTGGATCCTCGTGTGGATAGGATGTTCTCCCTCTGAGTGATCTAAACACTCTTATATTGTTTACGGAGGGAGTACTGTTTTGCTATATGAGTGACTATTTTTTAAATTTCTCCATTATTGAATAACTATGTATATATTGTTTGTGAATTTGCAAAATTAAAGCTCATAAGAGCATTCCAGAAACCATGCCCATCTTGATGACATCCACGGAATGCTCATTTCCATGTAAAATCCACGGAATACATAGCAAAAGAGTGGGACAAATACTGAAATAGTCCCTCCATAAACTAATATAAACGCTCTTATATTAGTTTACAGAGGGAGTACATATCAGATAAAAGTGAGATTAAGGGGAAGAAACGTTACCTGATGTGCTATATTGTGTATCACAAGGACAGAGCGGGCATATATCATGAAACCATTGTCACGATAATAAGCCTTCAAATAAACAGGCAGTAATGCAGTGTGCCAGTCATTTGCTATGAATACAAGATTTCCATCACCGTAGCAAAAACCACCACATGGAACACACCATGGAGCCTAGATCAAGGTCATTACGTTTTCTATTAGCATATTGAGGAAGAAAGATGCCAATCATAGAAAAAGCAGAGCAAAACAATGTTAATGTACATGTTAAGTGTTTGTGTACTTATTTCCATGAAATAAATGTACATGTTCTTATGGATTGTCCGTGCCTGGAGAGAGAAATGGCTTAGTCGCAAGAGAATTTACCTCTACAGCTGCTTTGCACAATAAGATCATTCGTTTCAAGATATCCTGCAGAAAAAAATTGACCTACTCGTCTCAATAATAAGCAACCCCAAAAGGCAAAGACAACTGGCTGCTACAACATAAATATCATCTCAGCTTTTGCAAATATGCAATTTAGTATAGTAAGCAGAATATTACATTACTTACTGTTCGGTCTCCACCATAAATTTCACTCTCAACATTGTGGAAGATAGGATTGTCGATAAACACAAAATCCACGCCATCTATGTATGCATGATGATATTTTACCTCCATATCCTGTACAAAGAACATGTTTTCAAAAGGAACTATTACTATCACAAGATAAAGCTATTACGAACAAGAGAGGAAAGCACCTGCCCTGCGACCTGGTACCTCTTTGGTTCTCCTATTTGGTGAGGTTCTTCATAGTTCCCATACATTGGTACTATCGCCTGCAAATGTATACATGTAAACAAGTTACCAAAGGTGCAACTGAAAGGTAGTCTATTTAGCATTCAAGTACTTCCACCCCGCGATCAAGCGGCTCAGCCGCCGAAGGTGACTTGCGACACGGTACCAACCCGTAGCAGGGCCTTTCCCCACATCCTTTGGTCACCGTATCCTGGCTGTGTTGTGTCACTATGGTCCTGTCCTGCGTCTCCTTGGTGGGTGGTCGACTGTGCCAGCAGGGCTGCCCAGCGGAGCATCCAGCAGGGATCAACAGGTGGCCCAGATCTGTGTGGCCACTGCTCCATCAGATCTGGCCGGCGTCTTGCCCCCATGCTGCCGGGCACCTCTTCGGCCTGACAGCTGCAGGCAGCTAGCTGGAGGCGGCAGGCAGCAGCGGCCTGTTGGTGGTGCTGCAGGTGACTCCCCTGTCCTTAGACGTGACTGTGCTAATCCCTTCTCTACGACGGTGGACAACTTCAGCAAGCTGCTTCCCTGTCTCTGCCCTGACCCGCTCACCTGCTCCCTCCCCGATGGACATGGTGGCGTTGGTGGTCTTTTGTGGTCGGCGATCAAGAGCCAGGGTGAAATCCTTGCCCAGCCACAACCATTGGTGATGATGGCTAGCAAAACTGAGCGGCGACGGCGGCGCCACAGCGTCGTTCTCCTGGAGGCGCCGTTGTGGTAGCCAGTGGAGCCCTCCAATGTAGCGCATGAGACAAGAGCCCTCTTGTAACAAGATGCACCTTCTTTTCTGGAAGCTCATCTCCTAAGAACCTTCTGGTTAAGCGTGCTTGGCTGAGAGCAATATGGGGATGGATGACTGACTTGGAAGTTTCCCAGGGCGCGTACGAGTGAGGACAAAATGTGCCGGAAAGACTCGTGTTGGTCTGTGGGCTAATCCTGAGCCTAATGATAGTCGGGAGTAATGACTACCAGCCCAAGGGTGGTGTTACAAAATGGTATCAGAGACGACCCTCGTGGTTACACAGGCGTGTGTGGGTTAGGGGCGCGGGCATGTGGCGCATGGCACGTATGGGCCCCTCAAGGCGCACGACATGGCACAGTACCGGCACTGAACGCATGGGCGTGTTGGTGCAGAGCAACCCATGGACATCACCATGGACCCTACACCAACACCCCAAGTGCCAAGTGGACCGATGACTAGAGCACGCGCACGTGCCATTGAAACCGAGGTGAACTCGCTCCTCTTTGAACTACCTCTACATTCATATGAGACATGGCTACTACCTCTCAACCGGAGACCCTATGTACCAAGGACGCGACCATGGAGAAGCAAGGAAACAAGGCCAAGCCATGGCAGAAGAGAAGCAAGAAAACGAAGAAAAGGCTGCCCCTGCTTTGCAGCCGGACGACCGGACTGCTACCCCGATGTACGGGCTAAACCCGGACGAAAGGATCACCTGGATAGCCATCCGGCCTCAGCCCGGCCAACTGGCTTGGCATCAGAAGACTCGGCCGTCAATCCGGACGTCCGCGTTGCTATCCGGACGTCCGGCACCTGGAGCGTGCCCTTCACCCAGCCAGCCCGACCTCGCACCTGCTTCAGCACCTGGATGTCCGGCTTTTGCACCCCGGACAGTCCAGCATGAGTCCGGACATCCGGCCCCTGCCTGCATGCAGCCCGGCCCAAGAGGCCTTGTATCCATCTCATGTCCGATGAAATGGTTTCCACGCATGTCCAAGTAAAAGTGTATTAACGTACTTCAAATGTAATTGACAGGAGTTTATAAGGGGATCGAGACGCTCAGAAAATGTAAAATTAGGTGGTGTTTGGTTGAAAGGTCTTTATTCACATCATGCTTGCTTACTGTGAACGGGATACATGACCAATTGTTTGGTTATGTTACCCCATAACCACAATAAATATATTAGGAATAAACCACAGTGCACACAAAGAGGGATGTATTCCAATTACATTACCCTATTTGAGTTAATTCCTTACCTGCTACCCACTGTTTGTTTACATGATCATTTCTCAGTGCAACTGAAATAGCCACTCTGTACTGACTCAGCGTTTAGGCCATCTAAGCTGCAGTACATTTTGACATATGCCAACAAGTTGTGTTGTGCAGCTTGCTAGTGCTTCAAGCTAATCCATGCCTCGGGAGGGGGGGGGGGGGGGGGGGGTAGTGTACAAGTGATGCTAGATGTGCCACAACTATTTGAATACATTATTCTTTTTGTTAAGAGTTAATTCCATTTTTTACGCCTAAGTTTGATATTTTTGACAGAATTTACCCTGTTTAAGATAAAAATCTTCCATTTTACTCCATTTAACCATGTTGCTGCTACTGTTTAACCCTTTACAAAAATTGAGTTCTGACAAGTCGAACTCATATATCACTGATTATGTGACATGCCATATACTTTAAACGTCTTATATTTGTTTACAGAGGAAGTACTATCCAAGCCTTGTCTCGCCGACCACAAACTGAACATGGCCGCCTGCTGCGGCCCATGTGGCCTGCGTCGGCACGGCATGGCCCCCGCACACAGTACAGGGTAAGGCGCCCCCAACCACCGCCCCGGCTTCTTCCCACTACCACCGCCGTCAACTAGAGCAGCGCATCGCTGGACCGAAATGAGGCCGGCCAGCCCTCCATTGTCATCAACCCGCATGTGGCAATGTCGCGTACATCTTCGTGTGTGTTCCTTGAGTTTCCCAGCGATAAATCAATCAGCTAGCATTGCCTAGCCAGTCTTGCTACGTACTTGAGCCAGCCTCTAGGGAGACTCGGTCAAGTTTCTATGCACATGCTTTGCCTTGTGTACTTGCATACGGCCGGAAAGTACTTGTGAGCTGCGTAAACACACATAGCCCGGCGATAGAGAGGAAGGCGACCAAGATAGCGACGATGAGGTGACCTATATGGCTATATTACATACAGCCCTAGCCCACGACATCTGGCTGCCCCACCGTCGTGTCTCGCCAGCGGATAATCTGGCCCTCACGGCCCCGTTCTCCGAGGCTGAGGTTTGGGCTGCCATTAAGGGCATGAATCCATCGTCGGCTCATGGCCCCGATGGCCTCCCAGTGAAGTTCTTCCAGACCTTCTGGGAGGTGATTAAACCTTGAGGTGATGGCCCTCTTCGAAGAGTTCTATGTTGGGTCCATCGACCTTACCAGGCTGAACTTTGGGATTATCACCCTTATTCCCAAAATAACTGGAGCATCGGATATCCGCCAGTTCCGCCCGATCACGGTGATCATGTCATCTTTCGCATCCTTGCGAAGGGGTACGCCATTAGGGTGGCCCCAATTGCGGACCGGATCACTCACCCGGATCAGTCGGCTTTCATCCAGGGCCGGTATATCCTGGATGGAGTCCTAGTGTTTCACGAAACACTCCATGAGGTGCACACCAAACACCTCAAGGCAGTTTTCCTGAAACTCGACTTCCACAAGGCCTAAAACACGGTCAGTTGGCCCTTCCTTTCCTTCGGGAATGCTTGCTCCGGAAGGGATTCGACGATAGATGGGTAACCCGCGTGATGCAAATGGTCTCCTCGGGTCGAACGGCGGTGAACATAAACGGCAAGATTGGCCCCTACTTCCCCACATTCTGTGGGGTCCGGCAAGGCGATCCCTTCTCTCCGTTTCTCTTCAACGTGATTGTTGATGCGCTAGCGGCCATCCTTGATAAGGCCAAAGCGGCTGGGCATATTAGGGGCATTGTCCCGCACCTGGTAGGCGGGAATGGGATTTCCCTTCTCCAATACGCGGATGACACCATTATAATGGTGGAAGGCTCAGCGAACGACATCATGAACTTGAAGTTCCTCCTGCTATGCTTTCAGCAGATGTCTGGCCTCAGGATCAACTTCGATAAGAGTGCGGTCATGGTTTTGGGTTACCCCCAAGACGAACGTCAGAGCATCGCGGACCGCCTCAACTGCCAGCTTGGGTGCTTCCCCACAACATATTTGGGGATCCCCATTAGTGACACGAGGCTCACAGTGGCCGAGCTGCGCCCCACGGTGGGGAAGCTTCAGCACCGCATTGAACCTTGGCAGGGCCGCTGGCTCTCTAAGGCCGCCCGGACGGTGCTCATTAACTCGTCCCTCTCCAGCTTGCTCCTATTCATCATGAGTTTCTACAGCCTTCCTGAGACGCTGCACCATGAGATTGCCACAGTCCAGGGACGCTTCTCTGGGTTGGCGAGGGCGACAAGCAGAAGTACCACATGGTTAGGTGGTCGGAGATCTGTAAACCTCGCGAACAGGGCGGTCTCGGGATCATGTCCTCCAAGCACATGAACATAGCTCTCCTGACTAAGTGGTTGTGGAGGATTGCGAACGGAGAGGGTGGCTTGTGGCTGCGCATCATCCAGCAGAAATACCTCCGTGGTCAGCCACTCGCCTTCTGCCAGCGGTCTGGTGGGTCCCAGTTCTGGCAATCAGTCATACAGCTCCTTCCAGTCCTCCGCATCGGCACCTCCATCGCGGTTGGATCTGGCACCGCCACGCTGTTCTGGTTCGATAGATGGGCTGGAGACTCCCCCTTCGCGGCTCGATTCCCTGACCTGTTCTCCATCGCGGTAGATCCGCGGATTTCGGTTGCGGTGGCCCTTATTGACTTAGGGCACCTTGCCTTCCGGCGACATTTGGACCGGCGGAAACTGATGCGTGGCAGGACCTGCTCGACTGCATTGCTTTGCACGAGCCGGATCTGGAGATAGGAGAGGACCGCACCAGGTGGCGGCTAGAGCCATTTGGACAATTCTCCTCTAAATCTCTCTACCAGGCGATTGTTCCTTCGTCGGGCCACGAAGCTCTCACCACCATCTGGGCGATCCGGCTCCCCTTGAAGATTAGGATCTTCTTGTGGCAATGGATTCGCGGCCGCCTACCTTCTGGCGTTGAGGTCCTGAAGCGCAACGGCCCTAGGGATGGGCGGTGCCCGCTCTGCGGGCCTGAAGAGGACACGAACCATATCTTCTTCACCTGCGTGTCCGCGCAGTTCCTCTGGAGCTGTTTCCGCGAATTAGTGGGTGGAAGCTGGGACCACAACAACTTCCTCGCTCTCTTTGCCGAACTTCAGGCATTACCACCCGCATCTCGCCACATTAGGTGGCTGACCATCGGTGTGCTTGCCTGGACGCTGTGGACCATTAGGAATAAGCTTGTGATTCAGCATGTCCCTCTTCGTCGCGCTACTGACGCTTTGTTCAAATGGTCTGGTTTCTTGCAGCTTTGGCGGCCGCTTAGCCGCTCCAGGGAGAGAGATGCCATCACCTCCATCATCACCCAGCTTCGCGCGATGGCTCTCCGGATGGCTCCTCCGCTTCCCCCACCACCTCCAGAGCCGGATTAGATTCTCTCTACCTCGCCGCCACCGCCGTTCCGTGTTGTGCGTGCCTCTTGTCTGTGTTGGGCTTGTTTTGCTGTGCCCACAGCTGAACCTTGTGTAGTGTTTGTGAGCGTGTTGTTGGACCTTGCCTGCAGTGGCGTTGTGTGTGTGTGTTGTGCGGATGGTACCTTGTTGACTTTGTGCTCGGTGGTTTGCTTTATTTATAAAGTGGGGCGAAAGCCTTTTTGGGTATTACATATATCATCTTCGCCATATAAACAATGATATGTATGTGACTTGTGAAAGCGCTAGAAGATTTAAAAGGGTAAAAACTAGCAGGAGTTTGGTTAAATGGAATAATTTCTCTTAAATGGGGTAAAATCTGTCACAAACCTGAAACTTAGGGGTAAAATATGGAATTTACTCGTATGTTAATGACTCATTTTCATTGAAGACCAAATCAAATGATTGCCACAACTGATTACTCATGAAATATTTATTCATTCAAGTTTTACTAGGCACAAACATCATGATACCTAGGTCATTCGGCGACATAATTTTTGAATTTTAGGTCATCTACTGGATTAATATGCTACTTCATGAACGTTAAGCAGCATCTGCTTATCTTCCATGTTGACTTGCGGCATTTACCAACTGTTAGCAGCTTAGTTGAGTCTCTATTTACAATATCATCATAAGACGGCTTATAGAAACATACCATGACACGATGACCTCTCTTTGACAAAGCCTTCGGCAAAGCTCCAGCAACATCCCCAAGTCCACCTGCAGGAGATTAAAAACATGGTCACAGCTCCCTTAGCAAGCCATTAGAAACGAAAATTAGCAGTGTCTTCAGGTTTGAAATCATGTGCGGCTATGTAATACTTATTACTCCCTCCGTCTCATAATGTAAGATGTTACTACAACCAATACACTCATATATTGGTTGTAATAACATCTTATATTATGGGACGGAGGGAGTATATTATAGAGCAATGAAATTTGTGCTCACTCTTCTGATTACCAAACTGATTTTCAGCTTAATGATAACATCTGCACAGATTTCGTACAACCTCCAAAAAATAGAAACAAAACAATGTGTACTAACAATTAGCAGAAGCTAACCCCTTTTTTTTGCAAAGAAAGCCCTTTAAGATATTTATGTTAAAACCTCATAAGCCTTTACAGAGTCAGTTTCAGTGAAGTAGAGAAACATGGACAGCTATAGATTTCAACAGAAGGCATGGATGGACCATCTAACTTGTTAAATACTTCTGAATTTATCTTGTAGGAGAAGTAAGCATGCATAGAGCTCAAGAGATGAATCGGGAACTTATGGCTCAGGATGGGTGCCAAACTCAAGAATGAGGCACCACTTGGGAGTACGGTATCATTTGATGAAGCTCCTTCAACTTTTTTTTGAAGGGGCTATCAAATAACTGAAAAATCCTCTTTAGAATGGCAACAACAAACTTGCCATATATGGAAAATGTTCTGCATAATTAACTTATTGCACAGCTTAGCCCACCCAGGCAGAGCTCAAACTCAACTAACGGGTAATAAATAGATACATCATTAGATGAAAAACTGAAATGTAGTTCTACTTAAGTGCAAGCAACATGGGCCTGTGATGTTATTGGTGTAGGAGTTGAGCAATCGGACATGTTGGATGCTTTTCTAAATATCCAATTCCAAGGTATAGCATGCATGCTCCTTTTACCAAGAGGAGAAGACTATACAGATATAAGGATCTGCTGGGCATCCAAGTAGATCACATCCAAACAAAATCTGCCGTGCCTTGCTTTCTGTGAACACCTACTCAATGACTGAGAAACTTTGTTTTTTTCATGTCTGACTCGACTATGAGGACAGTGCAGCCAATGCTCCGGGCGACAGCCTGACAGGAACAAATATCTAATTCGTCTAGTTATGAAGGAAAAAGTTTTGTAGAAACCGTGACTCTTCTAAACATTACATGATGATAAATAAATTCATTCCTATGGTTAAATCCATGCTAATGCTTGGTGTACTAAGCGGGGAGTACCTACAAGCTACTAGCGCGATTTTTTCTAAGATGACAGAGCCAGCCAGAAAGTAGCCAAGCTTGCTTCCAATTTTGTAGATTAGACAACAAACTGTAGGGAAGACCCTGACAAGAATAAAAGATTCTATAGTGATCCATTCGAATAGGTCTCAGGTGATGCTGCTCCGACGGCAAAACGTTATCAAGACTACAGCAGCCATTAAATAGTGGCGATGAGTCAACGGCCCCTTTTCCGCTATGATGTGCTATTTAAAATAGTAGTAGGCCAGTAGCTAGTAGGTGTGGGGGCGTGCGTGTGTGTGTGTTCTTCTTGTTCCTTCAGGTATCACTGCAGTTGTCTTGATGAGCGATAGGATAACTTAGTATTCATGCACACATACCCTCCGTGTTTCTCCTATTCTTCCTCAATTATAGCTGTTACCAGTAACTACAGATGTGAACACACATATAACTTGAATAGGTAACACTCGTGGAAATATTAAGGTGAGAAAAAAAAGGGCAGCCTGGTGCACGTAGCTCCCGCTTGCACAAGGTCTGGGGAAGGGTCCAACCACTTTGGGTCTTTTTTTTTGATAAAGGGCGAACCACCCACTTTGGGTCTATAGTACGCAGCCTTTCCCTACATTTCTGCAAGAGGCTAAAATATATAACCTCCAATATGTAAACCAGAAGAAACTAGAGGATCAAATATATAACCTCCAATATGTAAACCAGAACATTTTGCACAAAAAGGGAAATTATACACCCCTGAGAAATACTTAATTAGCACCGGGAATATAACCAAAAGGTGTATTATGTTTGGGCCACATTCTCCAGTTCTCCATCCTAGAGGTGCTAAGTTTGAATCTGGACTTATACAAATAGAAAAGCTTGAAAAAATGAAGATTTATTAAATCGTTCTTGCCTGTTTTCGACCAAGGAGCACATTCTGCAGCTACCAATATGATATTCATAACATCTACAGCAGCCGAAGAAGATGAATTGTCATTTATTTCCTCAGTAACTGAGTGTCCCTTTTCATAATCCTGCTCCATGCCATTAACAGATTGTGGTTCATATACGTTAGGAGCAGCACTAGAGAAAGTTTTGTACAGATAGTGAACATAGCTGACCTTGCTTCCATTAACATCAGTGTTGGAAAGTTTGCCTTCTAAACTTCCATAGTATTCATGCTGGCCACTAATAGATTCTCCATGAGTTGAACGGATTTCGGATTTCTGTGAACGCCTGTCAAGGTACATCTGAAGATCATAGCCAATCTCTTTGCCCTCTGAAACTGCATCCGAGCTTGAAAAGGGACTACCACTGAATGGCTCTTGCCCATTATGAATGGCGCTGGCCTCAATAACAGAGATGAGCTTCTTCTTTTCTGATATCTGAATAAGCTGGCAGTGTATTACAATTCAATCCATGATGGTTCCACAAATTATAAATTACACCATAGATCAATGAGCTCCACATAGTATGGTTTTAATTCAAGTAGATAAACAGTAAGACATACATAATTGTAATGTGGATTCCATATCATTCATGCAAACATAAATGTAAGAGCACTAATAATTCCAGAAATGGGCTAATGATGAGCATGGATAGTTAAAAAGTGCACTGCAAGGTTATTCACAAAGATATTGTGCGTCCCAATCTGTAACCAATATGCATTCAGACACGTTTCCGATTCCAGCAAGAGTGTTAAATTGACACCTTACGCAGTAGATTCTGCGCAACTTCTGAAAAAGTAAGGTTGGCGGGTTTGCTACTTTTCCAAAACCAACATTAGCTGGTTTGGCACTTCATATACTCGGTCTTATTCCAGGTTTTCAAAATACATGAATTCCATGGCTTTTCCCTCATATTTAATTATAGGATCATCCTTTCTTATTTCCTTCTAAAGGTGGTGGTGCAAATTACTCATTGGTAACACAGACCCTGTTAGGCTGTTACCACCAGCTACCCCTGACAACCATGTTCCTCAGAATTGTAACCATTCCAGTTGTGCACAAACCATTGCTTAGAATGCACATGCAGTTCAGTCTAGCATTCGAAATTCAGGCTAAAAAGAGTTACTAGTTCAACTTCCGGGAGGCACGGCGGACAACAAGAGTATGCCATTTTGACTTAACTTGGAGGTCTAGCATTTTTCAGTGTAATTGAGGAGCTTAATGGGTGATCCACGGACTAAAAGTAAGACATAGTTTAGGAAGTTCATATCCGCATTTATCATTTTAACAGAAGCATCCCGTATATGTACCTAAAAGACATTTATATATGAAGGAAGGTCATGCGATGTGATAATGCTATGTCCTTAACAAAATTCACTAGGCAGTTTAGTCTCACTAATCGTTGTAGCCGTGCCATGAGCTGGATTAGAGCTTCAGACAGAAATGTTGGGTAACAATATTTTTCAAAAGGTGAATAGTAACATTTTTTAAAGGATATAAAGTGTAAGTGACCCGCCAGATGAGAGCATGAAGAGAAATGCATTTGATTCGAGAAACGAAACGTGCAAACGATACCTGGTCAAGTAGATCTCTGTGCATCGCCAGCACCTCTCTGCTCTTCCGGATAGTGGCGCGGAGGGCCTCATTGGAAACACGGACTCCGTTGCCGTCGTCGTCGACATCCTCGCCAACTTGATTCACAGCATCGTCATGTGCCCCAGCGGCGCATAAACCCTTTGTCGGCCCCCTTTTAGTCCAACCCCGGGGCACCGCCGGCCACCCATAGACACCATTGACGCAAAACCTCACCTACGAAACACGCAGTGAACAGGACAGGAAATCAGCACCCCCACAGGAAAATAGCAAGAGATATGAATGAAGTCCATCAAGGAAAAACTGCGATGCGGCACCGATCGCATCAATCTTGAACACAGTGAACAGCTAGGGTTGACCCGAGTCGTAAATCGGCTGTCAAAGCAGACGGATAGCAACAAAATGACTAAGAAGCTCTGGAAAACGCGTTCCAAGCGAATAGGAGGAGGAGGAGGAGAGGCGATGCTCACGGGTCGGGCGGCCGCTGGGCGGCGGCGGGGGAGTCGAACAGACGGGCGCTGGAGTCGGCCGTGGCAGCGGCAGGAGGAGGAGGGGGAAGCCGCGGCGGTAGGACGGGGAGAAGCGCCGTGGCGAAGCAGAGCCGCGGGGGGCGGGGCGAAGAAAGAGGAGGAGGTGGCCGCCATTGGAAGACTCCTTCCACTGGAAGGCTCCCACTCACTGCCAGCGTGCTGCTGCTCGGTGCTGATCCGAATTTCCGGGTGTGAGGTGAGGGGGGAGACTCGAGAAGAAGGCGGTGGGGTCGGAGGTTTCTCTGGTTCACTAGCTGCTACTCGTGTTTGGACTCACTTTGGACTTTGGAGTTGGGTTTTGTTTCCCTTGATTTGGTCTTTCTCCTAGCATTCGCAGCTGCTGAGTCGCCGGTCACGAGTAGTCCTCGCCATCTCAAGACCCGGCCCTGTCGGCTCACCCAGGCCCGGCCCTAAAATCCAGGGCCTAGGTCCGATGGGCTTGCCCATGGGCCGGGCTTGGGCCTGAGTTTTAAGCCCACCAGTAGGGCCTGGACGGGCTTGGGCTTGGCATATTAGCATTTTAAAGAAGAGGTCCGGCCACGGCTCTAAGCCCTAAGGGCTTTCTAGGGCTTTTTACCAGATGGGCCGGGCTTGGGTTTGAAAAGTAGATCCAGTGATAGGGTCTGGGAGGACCTGGGCCTCAGTTTTTTGCCGTGGGCTTTTTCAGGCCCGGCCCAAGCCCGGCCCGGCCTGGCCCATGGCCAGATATAGTCACGAGTACGAGGGCGCCACCAACGTGTGGCGTGCGTGCATCTCACGATTCCTTCTACGTCCGTCCTCGTTTATTGGCGTTCCTAATATTTTATGTCAAATTTTGATCATGAATTTAATTAACAAAATATTAATGCATGTCGAAAAAAATAGAATCATTGAAAAGTATGTTCAGATATGAATCCAGAGATATAAGTTTTGATGACATGCATTAATATCTTGTTAGTTAAATCTTTTTTTGCGAATATCTTGTCAGTTAAATCTATGGTCAAATTTTGATACAAAATACGAAGAGAACCAATAAACCAGGAGGAAGGTAGTAAAACTTTTCGCATTTCTTTCCGAGGCGGGGAGAAAAGTATTCTCATAGCAGAGTAGGGTGTTTTGGCGACGAGGCTCCATGGAGCCCTTTATTTAAAACAAAATATATTCAAACTTTCTTATTTGAAAAAGTCTGAAAACAATCATGCAATATACAAAGACGAAATGTATACGTGTGTACAAATTCAAGATGAAATATCTTGAAATGCGACCTGTGCAAAATGGATAAATTTCTCGATTTTGAGGATGAATAGTATCATGTGAAAAGCCCTAGATTTGTTTTTTCTTTCACAGCTCTGATTTGAAAATATTTTCTATTAAAAATTTGTGCACATGTACGTTATGCCTCCATGTATATCTGTATTTTAGAATTTTTTAAAATGTTAAAAATATGAGTTTTGATGAATTTTGAATTTTGCAAAAGGAGGCCTCCAGGAAGCTCGGCCTCCAAAAGCATTTTTTTCTCTCAGAGCAAGTATATACAAGTTGACCATAAGAAATACCACATTAGATTTTTACCTGGTTGAAGGAAAGAGAAAAGACGCGGACTATAAACTTACAACTGGTTGTAGCACGTGCTTCAACAACTTTTGTGAGGAAAAAAGGTGGACCACGTATTAATGACATAGCATACAAATATGAATCACTATTGTATTAGCGGGCTATTGACTTCATATATCTCATTGTAGGGTGTACTACTAACCATGCTCTTACGATAAAGAATAAAACTCTCTTCCCAAGGCTGGTTGATCATTTCTGTTCACATAATTGTTCTTTTCGATTCTGTCATTGGATGTTCTCCAAAAGATATAGTTTAAGGCATTTCTTCCGGCAAGCATGGTCGCCGCCGCACCCTGTTGTTGCTGGACAAGTGCATGTTCACTAACACTCTAGATCATGTGTCGATAACAAGGCATTGCTGCCTCATCCACCTGCCCGGCAGTGGCGGAGCTACATGCACAGCTCTAGGGGGGCCAGGACAAGAAATACCTCTGGAATTTTGTTCTCATGCCCAAATTTAGCTCTACTCTTCATTGAATTTTCGTTGGGTTGGGCAGGCCATAGCCTGGTTTGGCCCAGCCATAGCTTCGTCACTGCTACTCTGGGTAACCCTAATGGGGATATTGAGGCACTTGCGCTGCAAACCCAGGCACCGCCTGTCAGACGTCCTGCATCGCCACTCCATGGCACACATGTGATGCACGTGCATGTGCTACCTGAGGGGCATAGGGCCATACAAGGAAATCCCGCTCCCGCGATCGAAGCTATGGAGACTGATGGGTGCATTTCGCATGTCTCCCTTCACGTTGGTGATGGAACCATTTTGGGGGACGGTATGAGTGCACCTCACGTGTCAAACCAAGTGTCGTTGGCGTCGCTCGTGTCATTGCGCCCGAGGTATCGGTCCCTGAGTTGGCCACTCTGGCTCTAGGGCCCGTGATGTTGACTGCCAGCCCAGGCCCAGGTGAGCGCCAAACTCCTCGCGCCCTAGGCGACGTGGCCACTCTAGTGCTTGCTCATACAAGTGTGGCCCTCGAGATGGCAGCCCCTTTCATGGGCCACTGGCAGCCATTGATGATCTGGCTAGGAGGGCTTAAGGAGCCCATCTGCCATCCTACCAAAGTAGACAGCTTCTCGCCCCCACTGCCCACGACATGGCCGCCACTCTCTGGTTTCCAGCCCACGCGGTGGCAGGCGCCTCGCAACCAAGACCGCAACGATGCTCAACATCGTCGCCAAGGCACAACAGCTGATCTTGGAGAAGCTTGCGATCTCTGTGAAGTGGGACGACACCATGGCATGCTATGAGGAGGCATTTTCATCACTAGCGGAAGTCCGGGTTGGTGCCCTCATGGTGTTGCCTTGTGCAAAGGCTAAGGTGAGCGTAGCTAGTGGAGAGGTAGTTGCCCAAGCGTAAGGGTGTGATGTATACTTGTTGCTATGTTGATTATGTTCCTTTATGGATAGCTACGCAATGCTAATCTCGAATGTGCACAGACTGAATATCCAGCACGTAGAGGTATGGACCGTCGATTGGTGTGATTGCATAATGCATCCCTTATTTGCTTTCAAGAACTAAAGATGATGGATGTTGATGCCAGAGTCATCATGGAGTCATGTAGTGCTTCTTATGATTCTTTTGTGTGTAACTAGCTGATGGTACAAGGGGGTAAATGTGGTTGCATGGAAAGCGAATGAGATTATTGTCAATCACCATGTGTGTGTTGTTACCCACATTATGGTCCATTGTAAGTGTCGTCGAGCGGGGAAGGGTTGGAGCCTGGTTGGTGTCTATGGCCCTCAAGCTGATGCAGACACACTCACATTCCTTGACGATATGTGCCTAATGTACGTTTCATCTAGCCTCCCTGTTGTCTGTGTCGACGACTTCAACAAGATCAGTTTTGTTATTGAAAAATCCAACACGTGTATCAACAGTCGCCTGTTAAGTTCCTTCAAAAGATTCATCAACAACATTTCCTTTAAGGCCACGTATCTGCACGAAAGGACCTATACTTGGTCAAATGAGTAGCAATGGGCACCTTGGTGAAACCGGAACGTGTGCTTTGTGATGGGGCTTGGCATGATTCCTTCCTAGACTACCTGCTACAGCGAATCGCCATGGCCTTCAGCAATCACTACCCCCTTCTAGTAGTGTGTGGTATGTACTTCAGACCTTCAACACTACTTTTGTTCGAGAACAGATGCCAATGATGTGGTTATGAGTGCTTGGGTTGCACCGGCTGCCTCGACTAACGCCTTCGTCATCCTTCACCAGAAGCTCACCAAGATGGCCCTTGCTCTTAAAAGGTGGAACTCCAGGAACACTATCCAGCAGCAACTCGCCCTCAATGTTGGCAATGAACTCATCTATCACCTTGTCAAAACCCGTGATTCCCGACAACTTACTCGTGAGGAACAGCGACTGCGCAATCTGCTAAAGATGTGGTGTCGTGGAACGATCAAGATGGAGGCAACGGGTTAAAGTCTTGTGGATCAAATTTGGGGATATATCATCTCAAACAGATATATTTTTTATTGATCCATGCTATTATTATATCACTTTTCCATACTTTTTATACCCATCATTATTATTTTTCTAGACTAACCTATCCTATATCATGTATACCTAAATAGTTCATCCCCACTATCTCTACTATTTTAACATGCACACATGTCATCTCATCAAAGGCCCACTGATACGTCTCAAACGTATAGTTTTTTATTGTTTCATCCTACTATATTATCATTTATATATATTTTTACTATTATTTTTTGGACTAACCTATTAGTTTGGCGCCAAGTGCCACTTCCTGTTTTCTGCTTGTTTTTTGTTTCATAGGAAATCAATATCTACGAAGGTCAAAATATGTTACCGATTTAACAAGATTTTTTGGGGCAACAAGAAATGTTGGAAGCTTTGGGAGACATCGAGGGGACCCGCAAGCCAGCTGCTACTTGTGAGCTACGTTGGGATTTCCTCGAAGAGCAGAGGATGATGCAGTATAGTAGAGATAAGTATTTTCGTCAGTTAAGAACCAATGCTATCAATCCGGTTGGAGAACCACGCAATACTTCGTGAACAACACCTAGACACAAAATAATAAATGCTTACACCCAACGCAAATAAGGGGCTGTCAATCCCTTGGCAGTTAATTGCAATGATCAAATATCATAATGATAGATAGATAAATAAAAACACAAAATAAATATAAAGATAAATAAATTGCAGCATGGTATTTTTAGATTTTAATATATGATAAAGATAGACCCGGGGGGGCATAGTTTTCACCAGAGGCTTCTCTCATGGAAATAGCATACGATGGGTAAAAAAACTACTGTTAGGAAATTGATAGAAAAGCGAATAATTATGACGATATCCAAGGCAATGATCATGTATATAGGCATCACGTCCGAGACAAGTAGATCGACTCCTGCCTGCATCTACTATTATTACTCGACCCATGGACCGCTATCCAACATGCATCTAGAGTATTAATTTCATAAAGAACGGAGTAACACCTTAAGAAGGATGATGTAGAAAACGTAAACCCAAATAATATGAATAAACCATGTCGTGCATATGACCGTCTATGGGATCATGGCGATCCCTTTGTGGTTCGACTGGAGGGATCGACGAGCACAAAGAGCGGAGCTAGCAGAAAGCGCACGAGATTTTACCCAGGTCCGGCCCGCTTTGAAGCGTAAAACCCTACTCCTGTTTGTGTATTGGATGTGTATATGTCCAGTTACAAGGTGTGCACGTTTGACAAGGTGCTCGAAGGGTGCAGCTACGCGTGCAAATGGACAGAGTTTTGACCTTTGTTAAGGTAGCCATGGGCCTCCTTTTATAGACTAAGGGGTCACCACAATGGCAAAATGGTAAACACACACTTAAATAGTGGCTACAGTGCCAAATACCTAACTCTGATGGGTTAGGACAAACACATTTATTGCGTTGTGAGGTGTCTTGTGGATGGAGATCCCTGGCAAGGTTGATCTCTCCTTCTGTGTCGTCCGCCCATCTACCTTTTATTTCCTTGACACATCGCTTTTATTTCCTTGACACATCGCCTGGATGGGTGTCATTAAAGTTGTATCTTCAGAGGCGATCTACCACATGCCCAGACAAGACTCACCTAACTACCTTCTCACTCGACACCTAATCGACAAGTGACAACCTGATTGATGAGGTGGAGCGATGGCACGGTAACGGGATTCTTGTCGGGTTCGGAGCTTGTCGGGCTTGGATCTTGGCAGGCTCTTCTTGACAGGGATATTGTCGGGTCTTTGATCTGTATCTTCAGCATTTCTGATCTCTGTCTTCGGAGATCTTCCTTGTATTCTTGTAATCTAGTCTTGAGCTTGGCTTTAGTTTTCCTCCGACAACTATCAAATGTCACAATGTAACTAGGTGATTATAAAGATGCTCTACAGGTATCTCCGAAGGTGTTTGTTGGGTTGGCATAGATCAAGATTAGGATTTGTCACTCTGAGTATCAGAGAGGTATCTCTGGGACCTCTTGGTAATGCACATCACTGGAAGCCTTGCAAGCAAAATGAGTAATGAGTTAGTTGCAGGATGATGAATTATGGAATGAGTAAAGAGACTTGCTAGTAAGGAGATTGAACTAGGTATGAAGATACCGACAATCGAATCTCGGGCAAGTAACATACCGATGACAAAGGGAATAACGTGTGTTGTCATAACGGTTCGACCGATAAAGATCTTCGTAGAATATGTGTGAGCCAATATGAGCATCCAGGTTCCGCTATTGGTTATTGACCGGAGAGGTGTCTCGGTCATGTCTACATAGTTCTCGAACCCGTAGGGTCCGCACACTTAAAGTTCGATGACGATTTGTATTATATGAGTTATGTGATTTGGTGGACGAATGTTGTTCTGAGTCCCGGATGAGATCACATACATGACGAGGAGTCTCGAAATGGTCGAGAGGTAAAGATTGACATATAGGACGATGCTACGTCTTGAGCTTGCTTTGGTTTTCCTTGAAGAGGAAATGGTGATACAACAATAGTAGCGTAAGTATTTTCCTCAGTTTTTGAGAACCAAGGTATCAATCCAGTAGGAGGCTCCTCAAAAGTCCCACGCACCTACACAAACAAACAAAGAACTTGCAACCAACGCAATAAAGGGGTTGCCAATCCCTTCACGGACACTTGCCAAAGTGAGATCTAATAGAGATAGTAAGATAAGATAAATATATTTTTGGTATTTTATAATATAGATGCAAAAACTAAAGATGCAAATAAAAGTAGATTGGAAGCAAATATGATAAGAGATAGACCCGGGGGCCATAGGTTTCACTAGTGGCTTCTCTCAAGATAGCATAAGTATTACGGTGGGTGAACAAATTACTGTCGAGCAATTGATAGAAAAGCGAATAATTATGAGATTATCTAGGCATGATCATGTATATAGGCATCACGTCCGCAACAAGTAGACCGACTCCTGCCTGCATCTACTATTATTACTCCACACATCGACCAACTCCTGCGTGCATCTAGAGTATTAAGTTCATAAGAACAGAGTAACACATTAAGCAATATGACATGATGTAGAGGGATAAACTCAAGCAATATGATATAAACCCCATCTTGTTATCCTCGATGGCAACAATACAATACGTGCCTTGCAACCGTTTCTGTCACTGGGTAAGGACACCGCAAGATTGAACCCAAAGCTAAGCACTTCTCCCATGGCAAGAAAGATCAATCTAGTAGTCCAAACCAAACTGATAATTCGAAGAGACTTGCAAAGATAACTCGATCATACATAAAATAATTCAGAGAAGATTCAAATATTATTCATAGATAAACTTTATCATAAACCCACAATTCATCGGATCTCGACAAACACACCGCAAAAAGAGTTTACATCGAATAGATCTCCACAAGAGAGGGGGAGAACATTGTATTGAGATCCAAAAAGAGAGAAGAAGCCATCTAGCTAATAACTATGGACCCGTAGGTCTGTGGTAAAGTACTCACAACTCATCGAAGGGGCAAGGATGTTGATGTAGAAGCCCTCCATGGTCGATTCCCCCTCCGACAGAACGCCGGCGAAGGCTCCAAGATGGGATCTCGCGGATACAGAAGGTTACGGCGGTGGAAATTGTGTTTCGGTTGCTCCCTGGATGTTTTCGGGGTACGTAGGCTTATATAGGAGGAAGAAGTACGTTGGTGGACGCCCGAGGGGCCCACGAGACAGGGGGCATGCCCTATAGGGGGGGGGGCGCCCTCCTATCTCGTGGGAGCCTCGGCTGCTTCTTGACTTGCACTCCAAGTCCTATGGATCACGTTCGTTCCAAAAATCATGCTCACAAAGGTTTCATTTCGTTTGGACTCCGTTTGATATTTCTTTTCTTCGAAATACTGAAATAGGCAAAAAAACAGCAATACGGGCTGGGCCTCCGGTTAGTAGGTTAGTCCCAAAAATGATATAAATGTATAATATAAAGCCCATAAACATCCAAAAGGGGTAATATAATAGCATGGAACAATCAAAAATTATAGATACGTTGGAGACGTATCAAGCATCCGCAAGCTTAATTCCTGCTCGTCCTCGAGTAGGTAAATGATAAAAAAGAAATTTGTGATGTGGAATGCTACCTAGCATAATTCTCAATGTAATTTTCTTTATTGTGGCATGAATGTTCAAATCCAAGTGATACAAAATAAAAGTTCATATTAACATGAAAATGGTGATACTTCAAGCATACTTATCAAAGTAATCATGTCTTCTCAAAATAACATGGCCAAAGAAAGTTATCCCTACAAAATCATATAGTCTGGCTGTTGCTCTATCTTCATCACACAAAGTATTTAATCATGCACAACCCCGATGACAAGCCAAGCAATTGTTTCATACTTTAATAATCTCAAATTCTTTCAACTTTCACGCAATACATGAGTGTGAGCCATGGACATAGCACTATATGTGGAATAGAATGGTGGTTGTGGAGAAGACAAAAAAGGAGAAGATAGTCTCACATCAATTAGGCATATCAACGGGCTATGGAGATGCCCATTAATAGATATCAATGTGAGTGAGTAGGGATTGCCATGCAACGGATGCACTAGAGCTATAAATATATGAAAGCTCAACAAAAGAAACTAAGTGGGTGTGCATACAACTCGCTTGCTCACGAAGACCTAGGGCATTTTGAGGAAGCCCATCATTGGAATATACAAGCCAAGTTCTATAATGAAAAATTCCCGCTAGTATATAAAAGTGATAACATATGAGACTCTCTATCATGAAGATCATGGTGCTATTTTAAATCACAAGTGTGGAAAAAGAGATAGTAGCATTGTCCCTTCTCTCTTTTTCTCTCATTTTCTTTTTTTTCTTTTTCCTTTTTTTCCTTTTTTTTCTTTGGACATTCTCTTTTTTTTCTTTTCTTTCTTTCTTTTTTCTTTTTTTTGTAAAGTCCGAAGTCTCATCCCGACTTGTGGGGGAATCATAGTCTTCATCATCCTTTCCTCACTAGGACAATGCTCTAATAATGAAGATCATCACACTTTTATGGATTTACAACTCAAGAATTACAACTCAAAGATAGAACAAGATATGACTCTATATGAATGCCTCCGGCGGTGTACCGGGATATGCAATGAATCAAGAGTGACATGTATGAAAATTATGAAGGTGGCCTTGCCACAAATACGATGTCAACTACATGATCATGCAAAAAGCAATATGACAAAAGTAATGCGTGTCATATGAACAGAACATTGGAAAGTTGCATGGCAATATATCTCGGAATGGCTATGGAAATGCCATGATAGGTAGGTATGGTGGCTGTTTTGAGGAAGGTATATGGTAGGTGTATGGTACCGGCGAAAGTTGCGCGGCACAAGAGAGGCTAGCAATGGTGGAAGGGTGAGGTGCGTATAATCCATGGACTCAACATTAGTCAAAAGAACTCATGTACTTGTTGCAAAAATCTAGAAGTCATCAAAAACCAAAGCACTACGTGCATGCTCCTAGGGGGATAGATTGGTAGGAAAATACCATCGCTCGTCCCCGACCGCCACTCATAAGGAAGACACTCAATAAATAAAATTGTGCTCCAACTTCATCACAAAGCGGTTCACCATACGTGCATGCTACGGGAATCACAACCCTCAACACAAGTACTTTTCATAATCACCTCAACTAGCATGAATTTAATATCACTACCTCCATATCTCAAAACAATTATCAAGCATCATATTGATCATAACATCCAATTCTTTTTCTATGATAGTTTTTATTATACCCAACTTGGATGCTCATCATTCTAGGACCAACTTTGTAACCACAGCAAGTACCATGCTATTCTAAAAGACTCTAAAAATATATAAGTGAAGCATGAGAGACTAGCAATTTCTTCAAAATTAAGAGACCACCGTGCTCTAAAAGATATAAGTGAAGCACTAGAGCAAAAACTATCAAGCTCAAAAGATATAAGTGAAGCACATAGAGTATTCTAGCAAATTATAATCAAGTAGGCTTCTACTTAAAAGGTGTGTACAGCAAGGATTATTGTGGTAAACTAAAATCAAAGACTAATATAATACACGACGCTCCAAGCAAAACACATATCATGTGGCGAATAAAAATATAGCTCCAAGTAAAGTTACCAATGAACGAAGACGAAAGAGGGGATGCCTTCCAGGGGCATCCGCTTTTGGCTATCCTTGAATATCTTGGGGTGCCTTGGGCATCCCCAAGCTTAGGCTCTTGCCACCCTTTATTCCATAGTCCATAAAAGCTTTACCCAAAACTTGAAAACTTCACAACACAAAACTCAACAGGAAATCTTATAAGCTCCGTTAGTGAAAGAAAACAAAACCACCACATAAGGTACTGTAATGAACTCATTCTTTATTTATTTTGGTGTTAAAACTACTGTATTCCAACTTCTATATGGTTTATAAACTATTTTACTAGCCATATATGCATCAAAATAAGCAAACAACACACGAAAAACAGAATCTGTCAAAAACAGAACAGTCTGTAGCAATCTGTAACTAACGCAAACTTATGAAACTATAAAAATCCTACCAAAATAGGAAGTCCTGGACAATTTGCTTATTGATCAGCCTCAAAAGGAATCAACGCAAAATCACATTTATGTGATTTAACAAAACTAAATTCGTGCGCGCAAGTTTCTGTTTTTCAGCAGAATCAAATCAACTATCATCAGGTTATCCTATAGGTTCTACTTGGCACAAACATTAATTAAAAGATGAAAACACATCTAAACAGGAAGTAGATGCAAGATTTATTACTAAACAGGAACAAAAACAAAAAACACAAAGAAAATTAGGTTGCCTCCCAACTAGCGCTATCGTTTAACGCCCCTAGCTAGGCATAAAAGCGAAGATAGATCTAACGAGTGCCATCTTTGGCACTCGGAGAGTATCTCCTTTCTATGGCATTCATTCTTCTATTTAACGTAAGCACATGGCCATTAATGGAGGAAGTAAGATTAAGCACATTACGGAAGTTTGCCTCTAAACTAGACTTCATCTCTTTAATAATTTCATTTTGATAAAAGCACAAGAGAGTAGTTGATTCAACCTTATCATTCATAGGGTGCCCAAATATGGTTTTCATTTTTTCATAAGTATCTATAGAATCCCCTTCAAGAAAACCTCCTTCAAAAATAGAATCTAAAACTTATTTAAAAGAAGCGGGCAAGCCAATATAGAAACTTTTTAAGTAATCTTCAATTTGATATTGTGGCACATAGCTGCCCCGAATCCTTAATAACCTATCCAATCATCTTTTAATGACTCATAAAATAAATAGCGAAAAATTCCAGAGTCATCCTCATCAAAATTATTCAAGCTCTCATTGGAGACCCCGGTGGGTCTTTCTATAGCATCATTATTTATGAGCTTAGAGAGGATAGAGGGATTATCCAAGGCAACAGAACCTAGGAAAGGGCCCTTAGTTCTCTTTGATTTGGCCATGGCAACGGGAAGGCAAACGGAAAAGAGAGGAGGAGATTGGGAAAGAGAGGGCGAATAAAATAGCAAGGGTGAAGTGGGGGAGAGGAAAACGAGAGGCAAATGGCAAATAATGTAAATGCGAGGGAGATGAGTTTGTGATGGGTACTTGGTATGTCTTGACTTGAGCGAAGACCTCCCCGGCAACGGCGCCAGAAATCCTTCTTGCTACGTCTTGAGCTTGCGTTGGTTTTCCTTGAAGGGGAAAGGGTGATGCAGCAATAGTAGCGTAAGTATTTCCCTCGGTTTTTGAGAACCAAGGTATCAATCCAGTAGGAGGCTCCTCAAAAGTCCCACGCACCTACACAAACAAACAAAGAACTCACAACCAACGCAATAAAAGGGGTTGTCAATCCCTTCACGACCACTTGCGAAAGTGAGATCTAATAGAGATAGTAAGATAAGATAAATATATTTTTGGTATTTTATAATATAGATGCAAAAACTAAAGATGCAAATAAAAGTAGATTGGAAGCAAATATGATAAGAGATAGACCCGGGGGCCATAGGTTTCACTAGTGGCTTCTCTCAAGATAGCATAAGTATTACGGTGGGTGAACAAATTACTGTCGAGCAATTGATAGAAAAGCGAATAATTATGAGATTATCTAGGCATGATCATGTATATAGGCATCACGTCCGCAACAAGTAGACCGACTCCTGCCTGCATCTACTATTATTACTCCACACATCGACCGACTCCTGCGTGCATCTAGAGTATTAAGTTCATAAGAACAGAGTAACACATTAAGCAATATGACATGATGTAGAGGGATAAACTCAAGCAATATGATATAAACCCCATCTTGTTATCCTCGATGGCAACAATACAATACGTGCCTTGCAACCCGTTTCTGTCACTGGGTAAGGACACCGCAAGATTGAACCCAAAGCTAAGCACTTCTCCCATGGCAAGAAAGATCAATCTAGTAGGCCAAACCAAACTGATAATTCGAAGAGACTTGCAAAGATAACTCGATCATACATAAAATAATTCAGAGAAGATTCAAATATTATTCATAGATAAACTTGATCATAAACCCACAATTCATCGGATCTCGACAAACACACCGCAAAAAGAGTTTACATCGAATAGATCTCCACAAGAGAGGGGGAGAACATTGTATTGAGATCCAAAAAGAGAGAAGAAGCCATCTAGCTAATAACTATGGACCCGCAGGTCTTTGGTAAACTACTCACAACTCATCGGAGGGGCAAGGATGTTGATGTAGAAGCCCTCCATGGTCGATTCCCCCTCCGGCAGAATGCCGGCGAAGGCTCCAAGATGGGATCTCGCGGATACAGAAGGTTACGACGGTGGAAATTGTGTTTCAGTTGCTCCCTAGATGTTTCCGGGGTACGTAGGCTTATATAGGAGGAAGAAGTACGTCGGTGGACGCCCGAGGGGCCCACGAGACAGGGGGGCGTGCCTTATAGGGGGGTGCCCTCCTATCTCGTGGGAGCCTCGGCTGCTTCTTGACTTGCACTCCAAGTCCTCTGGATCACGTTCGTTCCAAAAATCATGCTCCCGAAGGTTTCATTCCGTTTGGACTCCGTTTGATATTCCTTTTCTTCGAAATACTGAAATAGGCAAAAAAACAGCAATACGGGCTGGGCCTCCGGTTAGTAGGTTAGTCCCAAAAATGATATAAATGTATAAAATAAAGCCTATAAACATCCAAAAGGGGTAATATAATAGCATGGAACAATCAAAAATTATAGATACGTTGGAGACGTATCAGACGATAGTATTCGGACACCGGAAGTGTTTCGGGGTACCGGGTATGTATCCGGTCACCGGAAGGGGTTCTGGGCATCCCCCCGACAACTACATGGGCCTAATGGGCCAAGAGTGGGACAGACCAGCCCCTAAGGGGCTGGTGCGCCCCATGTAGGCTGAAATAGGGGGGAAGGAAACAGGAGAAGAGAAAGGATGGGGAGGGATTCGACCTCCCCTTCCTTCTCTTCCCCCTCCTCCTTCCTTTCCCCTTAGGGAATTATGGTAAGGGCGGCAGGGGGGGAGGGGGGGGGGCGAATAGGATTAGGGCCCCAAGTAGGATTCCTCCTACTTGGGTGCCCCCTCTACCTCCCACCTATATATATGAAGGGGGGAGGCGCCTAGAAGACACACCAACGTTTGTTAGCCGTGTGCGGTGCCCCCCCCCCCTCCATAGTTTACGCCTCCGATCATATTCACATAGTGCTTAGGCGAAGCCGTGCGTGAATAACTTCACCATCACCGTCACCACACCATCATGCTGATGAAACTCTCCTACTTCCTCGACACTCTGTTGGATCAAGATTTTGAGGGACGTCATCGAGCTGAATGTGTGTAGAACTCGAAGGTGTCGTATGTTCGGTACTTGATCGGTCGAAACGAGAAGAAGTTCGACTACATCAACCGCATTGGCAAACGCTTCCGCTTTCGGTCTATGAGGGTACGTGGACACACTCTCCCCCTCTTGTTGTTATGCATCTCCTAGATGGATCTTGCGTGAGCATAGGAATTTTTTTGAAATTGCACGCTACCTTTCCCAGTAGTGGCATCAGAGCCAGGTCTATGCGTAGATGATATGCATGAGTAGAACACAAAGAGTTGTGGGCGGTGATCGTCATATTGCTTACCACCAATGTCCTATTTTGATTCGGCGGTATTGTTGGATGAAGCGGCCCAGACTAACCTTACATGACCATGTTCATGACACCGGTTTCACCGACAGACATGCAACTAGTTTTGCATAAAGGTGGCTGGCGGGTGTCTGTTTCTCCAACTTTAGTTGAATCGAATCTGACTGCGGCCGATCCTTGTTGAAGGTTAAAACAGCAAACTTGATAAATCACCGTTGTTGTTTAGTGCCGTAGCTAAGAACGGTTCTTGCTAGAAGCCCGTAACAGCCACGTAAAACTTGTAACAACAAAGTAGAGGACGTCTAACTTGTTTTTGCAGGGCATGTTGTGATGTGATATGGTCAAGACATGGTGTGATATACGTTGGTGTATGAGATGATCATGTTTTGTAAAAGTTATCGACAACTGACAGGAGCCTTATGGTTGTCGCTTTATTGTATGAAATGCAAACGCCATGTAATTGCTTTGCTTTATCACTAAGCAGTAGCGATAATTGTAGAAGCAATAGTTAGTGAAACAACCACGACGCTACGATGGATATCAAGGTGTCGAGCCGGTGACAATGGAGATCATGACGTTGCTTTGGAGATGGAGATCAAAAGCACAAGATGATGATGGCCATAACAAGTCACATATTTTGATTGCACGTGATGTTTATATTTATGCATCTTATTTTGCTTAGTACAGCGGTAGCATTATAAGATGATCCCTTAGCTAAATTTCAAGGTATAAGTGTTCTCCCCGAGTATGCAACATTGCAAAAGTTCTTCGTGTTGAGACACCACGTGATGATCGAGTGTGATAGGCTCTACGTTCACATACAACGGGTGCAAGCCAGTTTTGCACATGCGGAATACTCGGGTTAAACTTGACGAACCTAGCATGTACAAACATGGCCTCGGAACACTGGAGACCGAAAGTTTGAACATGAATCATATAGTAGATATGATCGACATAGAGATGTTCACCATTGATGACTACTCCATCTCATGTGATGATCGGACATGGTTTAGCTGATTTGGATCACGTATCATTTAGATGACTTGAGGGATGTCTATCTAAGTGAGAGTTCTTAAGTAATTTGATTAATTGAACTTTAATATATCATGAACTAAGTCCAGATAGTATTTGCAAATTACATTGTAGATCAATAGCTCACGTTATAGCTCCCCTATTTTCGATATGTTCCTAGAGAAATCTAAGTTGAAAGATGATAGTAGCAATGATGCAGACTGGGTCCGTGATCTGAGGATTATCCTCATTGCTGCACAAAAGAGTTATGTCCTTGATGCACAGCTAGGTGACAGACCTATTGCAAGAGCAGATGCAGACGTTATGAACGTTTGGCAAGCTCGATATGATGACTACTTGATAGTTTAGTGCACCATGCTTTACGACTTAGAACCGGGACTTCAAAAACATTTTGAACACCACAGAGCATATGAGATGTTCCAAGAGCTGAAATTGGTATTTCACACTCATGCCCATGTAGAGAGGTATGAGACATCTGACAAGTACTTTGCCTACAAGATGGAGGAGAATATCTCAGCTAGTGAGAATGTGCTCAGAATGTCTGGGCACTACAATCACTTGAATCAAGTGGGAGTTAATCTTCCATATAAGATAGTGATTGACAGAATTCTCTAGTCACTATCACCAAACTACCAGAACTTCGTGATGAACTATAATATGCAAGGGATGATGAAAACGATTCCCGAGCTCTTCTTGATGCTGAAATTCGACGAAGGTAGAAATCAAGAAAGAGCATCAAGTGTTGATGGTTAACAAAACCACTAGTTTCAAGAAAAAGGGCAAAGGAAAAGAAAGGGAACTTCAAGAGAATAACAAACAAGTTGCCACTCCCGTGAAGAATCCCAAAGGTAGACCTAAGCCTGAAACTAAGTGCTTCTACTGCAAAGGAAATGGTCACTGGAAGCGGAACTACCCCAAATATTTGGCGGATAAGAAGGATGGCAAAGTGAATAAAGGTATATTTGATATACATGTTGTTGACGTGTACCTTACTAGTGCTTGTAGTAGCCCCTGGTATTTGATGCATGTTCGGTTGCTAAGATTAGTAACTCGAAACAGGAGTTGCGGAATAAATGGAGACTAGTTGAGGGTGAAGTGACGATTCAAAATGGCAACGGGGACGGGGATCACCGGGGGACACGCCATCATCCCCGCCCCGATCCCCACTAATACCCGTCCCCGCTAGCCCCGCCAACCTTGGCGGGGGGGGGGGGGGAAACAATCCCCATCCCCGCTAACAACGGGTACCCGATCCCCATGGGGATCCCCACGGAGACCAACAATAGCAAAACAACAATAAAAGAGGAGCACAATTGCACAAACCACAATATTTTTTGACAGATTCAATCATCCATTATAGCAACAAAACAGCAGTACATTGGCATAACAAACCAAAATAATTTTGGCAGCACAACAATAATTTTGGCATAACAAAACAACAATAATTTTGGCATAACAAAACAGCAATACAGAAGGACAAACACATTACACAACAGTAAATTAGCAGCACAAACACAATAATTTTGACCACATAAGTTTGATAGATTCAATCATCTCAACTCAAGTCTAACCACATAATTGATAAGCTGGAAGTACGATTGGCACAAATGACGACAATACTTAGTACAATTACAAGCCGAAAGTTCTAAATCTTAACACAACACAAGCATGGTAAGCAGAATAAATGAAATGAAGACTTGAAGAGCCCATCACAGTAGCTCCTCGGTCCTCCATTTTCTTCATTCTTGACTCCATGGAGGCAAGCCACAAGCAGCAAGCCTAATAGTTATTGCAAGTGGAGAGTTCCTCATCCTGATCATGGAAATGGTACAAGATAATTTAGAAAGTTGCATGAAATCAAGACTTAAGATTGAAAGTTGCAAATGAAAGTTGCGAAATCAAGACATAATATAAAAGTTGAGAATGTCAAGTTACCATTGGTTCATCATCATCGTCTAGACAAGTTTGAAACTCAGTAGAGAGTGACGAATTGTTCTCACCTAAAATTGCAAGCAATGTAACTATAGATGGTAGTAGTGTAACTGATTTAGGTATATATTCTAGTAAATTATCTAAGCAAGAAAAAAATAGTGTAGCAACAACAAAACAGAAGTAGAATAGGAGCAAAAGAGCAACATTTGAGTTGTCTTACCTAGCATGTCAGCATTAGACCAAGCCTGCATACACATTATAGCTTCAACCATCTTTGGTGCGAGCTTACTACGATGAGGGCTAAGGATTCTACCACTTGTAGAGAATGCAGATTCCGATGCTACCGTTGTGACCGGAATAGGCAAGATGTCATGAGCAATAAGCTGTAGAGTTGGATATTTTATCCCCCCAAACTTCCACCAATTGATGATATCAAAATCTGATGTTCTTGGCAAGGTTGGCTCTTCTAAATACATGTCAAGCTCTGTATGAACCAACAAAGATGAAGCAGTAGGTTGTGAAGACATGTACTGTTCAAATATGTCAAAAACTTCTTCCTGTGAAGCTGAAGCAGTGGGCTGTGTAGCACTAGCAACATTTGATGTTCCCGCAGAAGAGGCATCTTGGTATTGAACCAATAGTTCACGGAGCAATTGCTTCACGCATGCAACCTCTTGAATTGCAGCCTCAGGTCCATAGAGAGGACCATACAAAGCCTGCACCATATGGAGTTTGTACCTTGGGTCAAGAACAGTGGCAATAGCCATCAGACCATGGATATCTGTCCAATACTTCTGAAACTTCTTTTTCATCTCCTCGGACATTTTTTGCATCAGTTCAGACTTCTTTTTCATCTCATCGGGCATATCTTGCAACAGCTCATAATCAGGTGTAGTCCATTTGCGAATTGCCAACTTAATACCACAAACCTTAGGGAAGAACATATTTGCTATAACATAACTAGTTCCTGACCATAAGGTAGTGACATCATAGAATAATTTGAGCCTAACAATCATCTCTTTGGCAAAATCCCAATCAGCAGTTGTTGGACAGCAATTAAAAAGCCTTTTACGCAGACTAAGACGATCAAAAACATCCCTATACAGCACAACAATACTAAGCATTATGTATGTGGAGTTCCACCTAGTTTTACAATCAAGGTTCAGCCTCCTAGAGTACTCAATGTTCATCAAGCGACATGTTTTTTCGAACTTCTCATGTCTTTTTGGAGTTGTTGACCAAAACCCCACACTATCCCGCACCCTCTCAATACCACCCCCAAAACAGCAAGCCCATCTTTCACAATCAGATTTAATATGTGAGCACAACAACGCATATGCAACAGTTTACCACCTAGCATGAGAGAGGAGGAGTCTAACTTATCTAGGAGATCTTCCACTGCCTTGTCGTTGGTTGTGCAGTTATCAAGAGTAATAGTTGATATCTTTCTCTCAAGATGATACTCTACCAGAACTTCATGTAGAACATCACAAATCACTTCAGATGTATGTGGTGCTGGTACATATACAAACCTGCAAAATTATAAATTATTGGGTTAGAAAGCTTGAATAAGAGCAAAGGTATTCAGACAAGCAGTAAGATAGGGGCAATGGTATTGTACCTTAGAAGGAATGACTTTAGATTCCAAGAACCATCAATGTAGTGACCTGTTACAGCCATGTATCCTCTCTTTTGATGTCTAGCAGTCCACATATCCGAAGTCACAGTAACTCTATTCTTGAAGTTTGCAAAGTACTTGATCAACTTATCTCTTTGTCCTTCATGCATTTCTAGAATATCTTTCCAAATGGTATTCCTACACACAACCTTGAACATAGGCTGCAACATAGCACAAAACTTTCTAAAACCTACATGATCTACCATAGCAAGTGGGTACTCATGACAACATATCATCAAAGCAAGTTCTTTCATACATAGTTCTTGATCAAATATGTAATTCTCCACATTCACTTTCCCATCTTCCGCCTTGGTCAGTTTCAGCTTTGCTTGCTTCCAGGCTGTTGTGGTCTGCCTAGCAGCACATGTTGCCAAATGTGAGTGAAGATGTGATGTTCCATCCTTTGTTTCTCCTCCAAGCTTACTATGGCACCACTCACATTCAGCCTTCCATTTTCCTCCCACAAGAACCCTCTCAAATTCATCCCACACCTTAGACTTGAGCTTTCTCTTCACACCAGCCAACTTGTGTGCTTCCTGCGGTTTAGTTGCTCTTGTTGTTTGAGATGGCACCTCCAAGTCAACAGATTCAGCTGGCGTTGCATTGGCACTAGAGCTTGGCGTTGGAGTGGGAGTTGCACTAGAGGCTGGTGTATCTTCATTTGCAGCCGATGCACTTGCATCCAATTGTGTTGGACTTGATGCCATTGTTGATCAGAACAAGCAGTCCTAAAACAAAGGCACAACAAAATAAGCAACACAATAATCTAGAATAAAAAGGATCACAATAGTCAGGATTGCAATGTATTTAGATATGTGGACATTCAATTATAACAATAATCAGGATTGCAATATATTTAGATATGTGGACATTCAATTATAACAATAATCAGGATTGCAATATATTTAGATATGTGGATATTTAGATAATTCTGACATATATTTAGATAACCCACTCATGACTGGTCCATACACATTGAACAGCAAGATTCAATTACATGGGAAAATAACAACTACAAGAACTAAAAACATCAAATATCTAAGACTTCAATCTTCATTCTTCACTGCTCCGTGCAGGCATATAGTAAGTCGACAGTTCCTCAACCTGAACATTAGACAAGTGGAAACATTAGTAAGCTACCGTTGGCAAGTGGAAACATTACTTAAGATGAAAGAATAAGATGATGGTTGAGGATGGCAAATTACCATTGGCCTGCCTAGAAGCACATCTTGCTAAATGAGCATGCAGATGTGAGCTTCCATACTTTGGATCTCCACAAAATAGCCCGTGACACCATACACATTCAGCCTTCCATTTTCCTCAACAAGAACCCTATTGAACTCATTCCAAACCACGTATATGGTCTTTCTCTTCACACGAAGTGGCTCATCTTGCTCAAAATATTCACCTGAACCTGACATATTATTGTGCTGCTCACCTTGATGGTCTCGGGTTCGGGTTGATGTAGATTTGCTTGAGGTGGAGAAAGAGGTGCGAGTTGCTGCTTGTCGGTCGTCGTCGCGGTCAGCTACAAAGGCACATGAACCTGACATAGATAAGCAACACAATAATCAGGAACGTTACTGCTGGATATTTACACAATTTTGACATACAAGATAGGTGTTGGTACATATACAAACCTGCTGGAATAAATATAAAAGGATCACATATAATTGATAAATATAAAAGGATCACATACAATTTTGACATATGTTTAGATAACCCACTCACGACTGACCAAAAAACAGCAAGATCCTACACATTCAACAGATGCAACAGCAAGTTCTAACAACAGCAAGTCCACTACAACAGCAAGTCCACTACAACTAACCACTAGTCCACTACAAGATCCTATTCAACAGCAAGTTCAATATGCAACAACAAGAACTAACAAGTAACAACTACAAGAACAGAAAGTTTCAGCTGCTTACCCTGATGGCCTCGGCCTCTTGGAGTCTTGGGTCGATGCAGAAGCCGCCAGTGACCTGGGATGGGGAAGAGGAGCACTTGCCATTGCCACCCCCACCATCCTGTTCCTGTTGTCCTGCACTTGCAGCCGCCTTGCCCGGCCTTGAGGTGAAGGAGGAGTTGAGGAGGCGGGGTCGCGAGGAGGCGAGGAGCTGATGAGGTGCCAGACTGCCGGCCGGTGCCTTGATGCGAAGGAGGACGAGGCGACGTCACGAGCAGGCGAGGAGCAGATCAATGGGGAAGGGCGGATGAGGCGCCCGGATGGGGAAGGGCGACCGGATGAGGCGCTGCCGCGCTGGCCGGTGCCGCCCGCGGCCCGCCGCCGGTGGTGGTGGTCTGGTGGATCTGGTGATGGGGAGAGGAGGCGGCCAGATCGGGGTAATGAGGAGAGGTGGCTGCGGCTGCTAGTCGGGGGAATGGGGAGGAAAGGAGTGGAGAGGTGAGTTGGTTAGGGTTTCTTCTTTATATATACACTTGGATGTTTGACTGACAGGTGGGGTCCCAGATATCCATGGAGCCTCCATGGAGCCAGTTTGCCCCCCATCCCCGCCCCTCTAGCTTCTCGGGTACCCGCCCCGTTATACCCATGGGGGGATTTTGATCCCCATCACCGCTTCTTAGCGGGTAAATCCCCACGGATACCCGCCCCCACGGGGAAAATTGCCATTTTGAGTGACGATGTGTGTTGGAAGTGGTTCCAAGATTGATATGATCATCATCGCACGCTCCCTATACTTTCGGGATTAGTGTTGAACCTAAATAAATATTATTTGGTGTTTGCGTTGAGCATGAACAAGATAGGATCGTGTTTATTGCAATATGATTATTCATTTAAGTCAGAGAATAATGATTATTCTGTTTACATGAATAATGCCTTCACCCTCAACGCATGAAGAAGAATGACTCGTGGAGAAGAATGATGATTATTCTCTGTCGTAACTGTACTTTATTAAATATGGTGCGATCTATGATGCCTCTTATCGATTTACCACTAATGTTTTGGGGTTATGCATTAGAGACAGCTGCATTCATGTTAAACAAGGCACCGTCTAAATCTGTTGAGACAACACCGCATGAACTGTGGTTTGGCAATAAACCTAAGCTGTCGTTTCTTAAAGTTTGGGACTGCGACACTTCTGTCAAAAGGCTTCAGCCTGATAAGCTCGAACCCAAATAGGAGAAGTGTATCTTCATAGGATACCCTAAGGAAATAATTGGGTACACCTTCTACCACAAATCCGAAGGCAAGATCTTTGTTGCCAAGAATGGAACCTTTCTAGAGAAGGAGTTTCTCTTGAAAGAAGTGAGTGGGAGGAAAGTAGAACTTGATGAGGTAATTGTACCTTCTCTCAATTTGGAAAGTAGCTCATCAGAGAAATTCGTTCTCGTGATGCCTACACCAACTAGATAGGAAGCTAATGATGATGATCATGAAACTTCAGATAAAGTTACTACCAAACCTCGTAGGTCAACCAGAACAGATCGACACCAGAGTGGTACGGTAATCCTGTTCTGGAAGTCATGTTACTAGACCGTGGCGAACCTACGAACTATGAAGAAGCTATGATGAGCCTAGATTCCGATAAATGGCTAGAGGCCATGAAATCTGAGATAGGATCCATGTATGAGAACAAAGTGTGGACTTTGGTGGATTTGCCCGATGATCGGCAAGCCATAGAGAATAAATGGATCTTCAAGAAGAAGACTGATGCAAAACGTTTTCGACAAGTTCAAGGAGTTGATTACGATGAGACTTTATCACCCATAGTGATGCTTAAGTCCGTCTGAATCATGTTAGCAATTGCCGCATTTTATGATTATGAAATCTGGCAAATGAACGTCAAAACTGCTTTCCTTAATGGATTTCTTAAAAAAGAGTTGTATATGATGCAACCAGAAGGTTTTGTCGATCCTAAAGGTGTTAAAAAAGTGTGCAAGCTCCAGCGATCCATCTATGGGCTGGTGCAAGCATCTCGGAGTTGGAATATATGCTTTGATGAGGTGATCAAAGCATATGGTTTTATACATACTTTCGGAGAAGCCTGTATTTACAATAAAGTGAGTGGGAGCTCTATAGCATTTCTAATATTATATGTGGATGACATATTGTTGATTGGAAATGATGTAGAATTTCTGGATAGCATAAAAAGATACTTGAATAAGAATTTTTTCAATGAAAGACCTCAGTAAAGTTACTTACATATTGGGCATCAAGATCTATAGAGATAGATCTAGACACTTGATAAGACTTTCAATGAGTACATACCTTCATGCGCTTTTAAAGGAGTTCAAAAATGGATCAGTCAAAGAAGGATTTCTTGCATGTATTGTAAGGTGTGAAGTTGAGTAAAGACTCAAAACCCGACCACGACAGAAGATAAAGAGAGAATGAAAGTCATTCCCTATGCCTCAGCCATAGGTTCTATAAAGTATGCCATGTTGTGTACCTTGCCATGAGTTTGGCAAGGGGGTACACTAGTGATCCAGGAGTAGACCACTGGACATCGGTCAAAATTACCCTTAGTTACCTTAAAGAGGACTAAGGAAATGTTTCTCGGTTATGGAGGTGATAAAGGGTTCGTTGTAAAGAGGTACGCCGGTGCAAGCTTTGACACAGATCTAGATGACTCTAAGTCTCAATCTAGATACGTATTGAACGTGGGAGCAATTAGCTAGAGTAGCTCTATACAAAGCTTTGTAGACATAGAAATTTGCAAAATACATACAGATCTGAATGTGATAGACCCATTGACTAAAGCTCTCTCACAAGCAAAACATGATCACACCTTAGTACTCTTTGGGTGTTAATCACATGGCGATGTGAACTAGATTATTGAATCTAGTAAACCCTTTGGGTGTTGGTCACATGACGATGTGAACTATGGGTGTTAATCACATGACGATGTGAACTATTGGTGTTAAATCACATGACGATGTGAACTAGATTATTGACTCTAGTGCAAGTGGGGGACTGAAGGAAATATGCCCTAGAGGCAATAATAAAGTTGTTATTTTATATCTCCTTATTTCATGATAAATGTTTATTATTCATGCTAGAATTGTATTAACCGTAAACTTGATACATGTGCGGATACATAGACAAAACACCGTGTCCCTAGTAAGCCTCTACTAGACTAGCTTGTTAATCAAAGATTGTTAAGTTTCCTAACCATAAACATGTGTTGTCATTTGATGAATGGGATCACATCATTAGGAGAATGATGTTATGGACAAGACCCATCCGTTAGCTTAGCATAATGATTGTTTAGTTTTATTGCTACTGCTTTCTTCATGTCAAATACATATTCCTCCGACTATGAGATTATGCAACTCCCGGATACCAAAGGAATGCCTTGTGTGCTATCAAACTTCACAACATAACTGGGTGATTATAAAGATGCTCTACAGGTATCTCCAAAGGTGTTTGTTGGGTTGGCATAGATCAAGATTATGATTTGTCACTCCGAGTGTCGGAGAGGTATCTCTGGGCCCTCTCGGTACTGCACATCATAAGAAGCCCTGCAAGCAAAGTGATTAATGAGTTAGTTGTAGGATGATGCATTATGGAATGAGTAAAGAGACTTGACGGTAACGAGATTGAACTAGGTAGGTAATGAGATTGAACTAGGTATGAAGATACCGATGATCGAATCTCGGGCAAGTTTACCGATGACAAAGGGAATAATGTATGTTGACATTGCAGTTCGACCGATAAAGATCTTCCTAGAATATGTGGGAACCAATATGAGCATCCAGGTTCCGTTGTTGGTTATTGACCGGAGAGGTGTCTCGGTCATGTCTACATAGTTCTCGAACCCATAGGGTCCGCACGCTTAATGTTCGATGACGATATGTATTATATGAGTTATGTGTTTTGGTGACCGAAGGTTCTTCGGAGTCCCGGATGAGATCACGGACATGATGAGGAGTCTCGAAATGGTCGAGAGGTAAAGATTGATATATATGACGATAGTATTCAGACACGGGAAGTGTTCCGGGGGTACCGGGTACATATCGGGTCACCGGAAGGGGTTCCAGGCATCCCCTCGGCAACTACATGGGCCTAATGGGCCAAGAGTGGGACTGACCAGCCCCTAAGGGGCTGGTGCGCCCCATGTAGGCCGAAATGGGGGGGAAGGAAAGAGGAGAAGAGAGAAAGGAAGGGGAGGGATTCAGCCTCCCCCTTCCTTCTCTTTCCCCTCCTCCTTCCTTTCCCCTTCGGGAATTATGGTAGGGGGGAGAGAATAGGATTAGGGCCCCAAGTAGGATTCCTCCTACTTGGGCGCCCCCTTGGCTGTCCCCTCTCCCTCCCACCTATATATATGAAGGGAGGAGGCGCCTAGAAGACAGACCAATGTTTGTTAGCCATGTGCGGTGCCCCCCTCCACAGTTTACATCACTGGTCATATTCACGTAGTGTTTAGGCGAAGCCCTGGGCGGATAACTTTACCATCACCGTCACCACACCGTCGTGCTGACGGAACTCATCTACTTCCTTGACACTCTGCTGGATCAAGAGTTCAAGGGACGTCATCAAGCTGAGCGTGTGTAGAACTCAGAGGTGCCGTACATTCGGTACTTGATCGGTCGGAACGAGAATAAGTTCGACTACATCAACCATGTTGGCAAACGCTTCCACTTTCGGTCTACAATGGTATGTGGACACACTCTCCCCCTCTCATTGCTATGCATCTCCTATATAGATCTTGCATGAGCGTAGGAATTTTTTTGAAATTGCATGCTACGTTCCCCAACAAATATTAACTTGAACGTCACTCGTCGGTGTCCATACCATCACTCCCCCCGACAAACATGCATGCGAGGCATTCTTCTCTCCTTTGAGAAAAAGAAAGAAGAGAAAATAATGATATGGAACCTTGACAGTTCGTTAATCATCCATACAAGGCAAGCATATCACAACATCATGGGAAAACACATATAATTAAAACATGTGAATTGATAAGAGTTGTGAAACACTTAGCTTTATTTCAGTTATGCATAGGCTCTGCGCCTGGATTTGTACAAAGGATTACATGCTTTGCCAGCAAACTTGGACAAAAGGTGGTTGCCGGGCCACCACGCCTTACGGGTATAACTTGTGAAGATGCTCAATATTCCATGAGTTATGCACTGGAGTGCCATCTTCGGTCTCTAGGCGGACTGTACCAGGCCTAGTGACTTGTACCACCCGGTAAGGGCCTTCCCACTTCAGCGTCAACTTGTTTGAATTCTTGGCGGACTGAACTTGCCGAAGAACAAGGTCGCCTTTCTCAAGGCTTCGGGCATGAACTTTGCGGCTACGATAGAGGCGCAAAGCTTGCCGGTAATGTGCAGCACGTACAACAACCTGGAGAGGATCTTCCTCGAGGAGTGTGGCTTCATCTTGACGCAGCTGCTCTTGCTCAAGCTCATCATAAGTGGGCACTTGAGGTGACCCGTACATGAGTTACATGGGGAGCATTGCTTCTGCCCCATAGACTAGGGAGAAAGGTGTCTGGCGAGTAGCTCGATTTGGTGTTGTCCTGATTGACCAAAGAACCACCCACAACTCATCAATCTAGCATCTTTCGCACTTGTGCAGCTTGTCGAAAGTTCTCCTCTTGAGCCCATGCAGCACTTCAGCATTTGCTCTTTCCGCCTGGCTATTGCTCCTTGGGAGAGCAACCGAAGCAAAACATATCTTGCTGCCAAGGTTGTCAAGGTACTGCATGAAGGTGCAGCTCGTGAACTATGTGTTGTTGTCGGTGATGACCCTGTAGGGCACTCCAAAATGACAAACTAGTCCTTTAGAAAACTTGACAGCTGACTGTGCTGTCACCTTATAACCCACAAGTATAGGGGATTGCAACAGTTTTCGAGGGTAGAGTATTCAACCCAAATTTATAGATTTGACACAAGGGGAGACAAAGAATATTTGCAAGTATTAGCAGTTGAGTTGTCAATTCAACCACACCTGGAGATTAAATATCTGCAGCAAAGTGATCAGTAGCACATTAGTATGATAGTTTGATAGATTGACAATAGCAGTGGTAACGGTAACAACAGTAACAGTTTTGTAGCAGTTGTAACAGTAGCAATAACAATTGTAACTTAGCAAGAACAATATGTGAAAATCTCGTAGGCATTGGATCGATGATTTTGTTGGATGATATTCATCATATATCAGTCATAACCTAGGGCGAAATAAAACTAGCTGGAGTTCATAAATATAATGTAGGAATATATTCCGTAAATAGTCATACGTGCTTATGGAAAAGAACTTGCATGACATCTTTTGTCCTACCTTCCCATGGTGGCAGGGTCCATAAAGAAACTAAGGGATATTAAGGCCTTCTTTTAATAGAGAACCAGAACAAAGCATTAACACATAGTGAATACATGAACTCCTCAAACTATGGTCATCACCGGAAAGTACCCCAATTGTTGTCACCTTGGCGTTTACGGATCATAACACATAGATATAATGGTGAAAACATAAATGGTTCAGATCTGAAATCATCGCATTCGGGTCCTAATGACAAGCATTAAGCACATCAAAGTCATAGCAACATCAATCTCAGAACATAGTGGATACTAGGGATCAAGCCCTAACAAAACTAACTTGATTACATGATGAATCTCATCCAGCTCCTCACCGACCAGCGAGCCTACAAAGAAATTACTCATTCCCGATGATGAGCATCATGAATTTGGTGACGGAGGATGGTTGGTGACAATGACGGGCTCTAGATCTGGCCTCCCGATGAAGAACGGGAGGTGGTGGTGGCTCCATATCTTAAAACACAATGAAACTTCCTCTTCTATTTTTTCTCCAAAAATAGAATTTTATAGCGTTGGAATTAGGGCCAGCGAAGCCTCATGGGCCCCACTACCCACTAGGGCGCACCAGAGGGGGTGGCACGCCCTGGTGCCTTGTGGGCAGCTGAGGCCCCCCTCAAGTGGGTCTTGGTTCCAGAAATAATTATATATTCTAAAATAATTCTCCAAAAAGTTTCGTCCAATTCCAAGAACTTTTATTCCTGCACAAAAACAACACCATGGTAGTTCCGCTGAAAACAACATGAGTCCAGGTTAGTTTCATTCAAATCATGCAAATTAGAGTCCAAAACAAGAGCAAAAGCGTTAGGAAAAGTAGATACGATGGAGACGTATCAAATCCCCCAATATTAACCCATTGCTTGTCCTCAAGCAATTCAGTTGACAAACTGAAAGTGATAAAGAAAAAACTTTTATGAACTCTTTTGTTCTTGTTTACATATATATGCTTAAATATCACCCATGTTTTCAGCAAAGATCGCGACTAACCATCCAACAATAACTCTTAGAAATTATATTAACTCATATCAATGGCATAATCAACTAGCGAGCAATAATAAGATATCCCAAATGCCAACACTTTGTCAAGACAATCATGATATAATATGACAATATTGGTATCTCGCTAGCCCTTTCTGAGACCGCAAAACATAAATGCCGGGCACCACCAAAGTTCAAGCAGCGACTAAACATTGTAATTCATGGTAGAAGAGATCCAGTCATGATGCATTCAACATTAACTTTACATAATGCATGAGGATGACAATAGTGCTCTTAGGTCTGGTGCTTGTTTGGGAAGGTGATGACTCAACATAAAATTAAAATAACATACAAGTAAATAGATAGGCCCTTCACAGAGGGAAGCAGGGATTTGCAGAGGTGGCAGAGCTCAAAGCTTAAATCAGAGATAAATATAACTTTGGGAGGTATACCCTTCCTGTCAATGTTACGACCAAGAGTTTTCAATATCTTCCATGCTAAACAAATTAGCGGTGGTTCCCAAGCAGTAAAAGTAAAGTTTACTCCCCCTCCACTATCAAACACAAGCCTATGACTAACTGAATCCATGGGTGCCTACCATACCAACAACAGTCCAGGGAAGTTGTGTTTCATTATTTGTAATTTTTGATTTCGGGACTGGGTATCCCTATTACCAGGCCCTCTGATGCAAATACGAGTGAATAACCACTCATCATGAGAATAACCCGCTTAGCATGGGAGATACTGACCACCCCCTGTTGCTCCATGAGCGGTCCGGACACACAAAATAGATGTTCATTTGAAATTTTAGAGGTGGCACATACAAATTTACTTGGAACGGCAGGGTAATACCACATATAGGTAGATATAGTGGACTCATCTGGAATGACCTTGGTTTAAGGGTTTTGGTGCACAAGCAGTATTCTCGCTTAGTACAGGCGAAGGCTAGCAAATAGGTTAGGAAGCGACCAGCTAGAGAGCGAAAACGGTCATGAACATGCATTATGAACAATCAACATTGAATACTAGCATGAGTAGGATATAAACACCATGAACATAAATATCATGGAGGCTATGTTGGTTTTGATTCAACCACATGCGTGAACATGTGCCAAGTCAAGCCACTTCAAACATTTAGAGGAGGATAACATATCATCATACTACATCACAATCATTTTAAATGCATGTTGATATCCAAGATAAATCATTATCCACTCCTAGCTACTTAAGCATGGCATGAGCAACTATAATCTCTAATTGTCATTGAAATCATGTTTGATCATAATATGCTGAATCATGGATACTGAGTTAAACACATTTACAAAAACAAAAACAAGTTGAGTTCATACTCGCTTTTCCCTGCCACAGTCACTTCATCAAATATCGTCATTATTGCCTTTCACTTGCACGACCGAATGATATGAAAACAATAATAGTGCAAGAGTGTTGTGGATTAAGCTGGAATCTGCAAAAATTTATTCAGAGGAGAAGACAAAATAATATGGGATCTTTGTTAGATCAACAATAATGCATATGAGAGCCACAAAACATTTTCATCATGGTCTTCTCCTTAGTACGACTCAGCAAAACAAAAGAAAAGAGTTTCAGAATAACACACTGAAATAATTTTGGAGTTTTTAGTTTTTCTTGAAGAAGGCGAATTAAAGAAAGAAAAGAACAAAATCAAGAAAAACTATGTATACGACAGAGCTCCCAACAAACAAAAGAAGAAATGAGAAATCTTTTGGGGTTTTCTTTTAGTACTACAACTAAATTAAACTAGAAATAAAAACCGAAAAGAAGCAAGAAATATTTTTGGATTTTCTCAAAGTTTTTCAAACACACAAGAAGAAAGCGAGAAAATAAATCTAGCATGGATAATACAATGAAAATGTATGAACACCGACAATTCGAATGAAATGTGTGAAACATGAATGTAATGTCAGTGGAAATATGCACTCCGCAAGCTTAGGCTTTTGGCCTAGCTTGGTAATCACCATCGGCGGCCTGGATAATAGTCAGAGGGATAACTCACGGAGGCTCTTGGTGCAGCCTCCACAACCCATCGAGCAGCCTCGACTGTTGTGTTGTACTCGCGGGCCTCGCTCTCAAGAATGTAATATCTTCCTTTAATGTAATAATCGAAGAGAGCAGGTGCAGGCAAAATAACAGGTACAATGGGTTTATTATTAAACATCAAGTTGTAATTATACTTAGTGGTTGTAGCCTTAATGAACTTATGACACTTCATGGCATCAAAGTCTAGGTACTGAGTAGGTAAGATAGGATCATTGGTCCAAGGTGATACACCCAACTCCTTAGCTATACAGGAGGCATAAATCCCACCATAAAAGTGACCACTATCAACACTGCGTTGCAACATCCGTGCAACGACCGCTCCAAGATTATAACGTTTAATTCCCGTCAGAGTAGTGTGTATGAGGCTCAAGTCAAGAGCACAAAGTGTGATGCAATCTTGCTTGCCCACGATGCATTTGCCATTAAAGAGTGCAAAGTAATGAATTGATGGAAAATGTATACTTTTTATTCTAGCTTGTGTCACTCCTCTATCCTCATCATAACAGAGGCTAGTTACAAACGACTCATAATGAGATTTTGGTGGTTCGTCCAACGAACCCCAATATGGAATTTTACAAGCAACACAGAACGCTTCTAGAGGCATGGCGAAAGCATTATCATAAAGGCTAAATGCAACTCTAGACTCATGACGATGATATTTAAATTTCTTAGTGAACGTCTCTGTGAGGTTGAGATGTTGAATGCACTTATCTGCGATGAAGGGAGCAGGCTCGGTGTTGTGAACATATTGCTCAAATTCTTCCTTGGTACCTGCACCTAACACAAACTCGTCACACGACCATAGGCACGATTTGGTATCGGCGTCCCGCGTCGAGCTTTCACTTGGCTCAACATAAGACCATCGTATCGAGCTCCCAATTGATGATGCCTCCGTAGACCTCCTCCTCAAAGAACTCCTAAAGAGGTGCATTTTTATTTGCGAAAAATTTCTAAAAAAAATAACCCACAAAATTTTGTCAACAAAACTTCACAAGATTGATAGCAACTACTCATATGGATGCCTAGAGGCCAAATCAAGCATTCAAACTAATTGGAACTCAAAGAAATCAACATCTAAGCTCATTTACAACAGCACCAAAAGTAGCTAAATACTCAAAATATATACCACTATAACAAAAACTAATTGGAGAAATGGAGGAGTCACATACCAACTAGCAATCCCCCAAAATAGTTTGGGAAAAAGAGCTTCGAGCAAAGAGATCAAAATCCACGGGTTTGAGAGCAAGAACACGAGAGAGAGAGAGAGAGAGAGAGAGTTGGAATGAATTTTTTTGTAGGTAGGTGATGATATGAAGTAAAGGGATAAGTGAGGGGGCACGTGGGGCCCACTACCCACCAGGGCGCGCCTCGGGTAGTGATACGTCTCCAACGTATCTATAATTTTTTATTGTTCCATGCTATTATATTACCCGTTTTGGATGTTTACGGGCTTTACTATACACTTTTCTATCATTTTTGGGACTAACCTATTAACCGGAGGGCCAGCCCAAATTGCTGTTTTTTTGCCTATTTCAGTGTTTCGCGGAAAAGGAATATCAAACGGAGTCCAAATGGAATGAAACCTTCGGGAGAGTTACTTTTGGAACAAACGCAATCCAGGAGACTTGGAGTGTACGTCAAGAAGCAAATGATGCGGCCACAACGGTCCACGGCGCGCCCTAGGGGCGTTGGGTGCACCCCCCACCCTCGTGGATCCCTCGTGGCTCCCCTGACCGACTTCTTTTGCCTATATATATCACCATACCCCGAAAACATCCAGGAGCACCACGAAACCCTATTTCCATCGTTGCAACCTTCTATACCCACGAGATCCCATCTTGGAGCCTTTTCCGGCGCTCCGCATTTATTCTTGGGCTCAGAGCCCATTTATTCTTGGGCTCATTTACAGCATTCGTTTACTTACGGCCCGTTACTGTCATTTTCTGCTTATGGGCCAAATTCAGCCCGTGGTTACAGTCGGCCCGTTTGTGGTCCGTTAACACGTTGGGCCGTTTTCATAGCATCATGAAATACGACCTATTAACGATGGCCCGTTATGGCCGGCCCATGAACGGACGATTCCAACTCTAGTCCGTTTACGACCATAATGCGGTCTGTTATTGGGCCATGTTTGGCCAATCGATCATACTGCCCGTATAAGGCCCATTGATGATACGACCTGTAGAAGGCCCATTGTTTCTACGGCCCGTAGAAGGCCCATTGTTTCTACGGCCCGTGGAAGGCCCACTGTTTATACGGCCCGTAGAAGGCCCACTGTTTCTACGGCCTGTAGGTGCAGTGTTACTACAGTAAATATTAGCCCATGGTTATTGTGGCCTAGTTTTAAAAAATAGGTTGTTGCAGCCACTAGCAAACCGCAGAAAAAGAACTGCACTGACTACAAGCAAACAAATAAACAAGACAACAAGGAAATAAATAAGCAAGCAACTTACACTAGGCTATCACGGCTATTACACATATTACATCCACTGGGCATCAAAGTTCGCCACCAGTGCAAATATAGGGAACACAACAGCATATAAACGCCGCAGCAACACAAGTCCGGAACTGAAACCACTTCAGAAGAGCTCAAGAAACAATATCCTGGGTACCCATAATGCTGGCAAGATGCTTAGCAAGCTTATTAACTTTCTCTTGTTTGGTGCTTAAGTCCTCCAGCGCCTGCTGTTGCACCATAAAGTATGCATCTGAATTCTGCAGGGACTTCCTCAGTCCTTCGGCTTCCTATCGCATAACATCTGATCGATGTCTTTCAACTTGAAGTTGAGACTCAAGCAGCCGAACTGATTCAGGCAACGAGTTCGAAGAGCTGGTGCCAGCAGTGGTAGCCAGTAACTCGAACACTACATCAAGACATGACTTTGGGGTTGTCACAGTGTCCTCAATATAGTTTTTATCAGCTTTCTTGGAGACCAATAGGGATGTCTCACTATCTTGAACCTTATCTGCATTACTTCCTTTACCATAGCATAACAGGGTACTCTTCTCCAATATTTTATCCGTGTTCTAAAAGGGAAACAAACAAACACATCTCATTTTTACAATGTAGTATATGAAACTCATTTAAACCAGTTCAGTAGTAAGGTGGACAGGATAACAGCATGAAACAAACATATATCTATGTAGTATGGTCACTGTATGGCCTATATCATTCTAGTTTATGTTGCCAAATCAAGATAGATACAGTTCGAATCATATCTATTTAAGACAAAGCAACATGGACAGAATATAAGTGTGGGAAACTACACAGCAATAACAACACTTGTAATGTGCATGGCATGAGAACATAACTGTTTATTCAATTGAAACTGAAATCAACATAGAGCAAGTTACAACAGCAAACAGCCAAACACGTTGAAGAAACAGGTTTAAAACATACCTGTTGCGCCATTGGAGTTTCAATTGCATGCTTCAAATTTGAAATTGGTTGGTATCAGTAAATACAGTGATGCAAGAGCAAAGTAGTATGAACCATAGCTATGGAACCTGACCTGAGAACAATTCTTCTTCTGCTTTAAGCGTTGACTTCGGGTTCGGAGTGGTGGTCCTCGTGATTTGGGCACTGCAGTTGCCTTACTAACTGCTCGTGTTTGGGTGCTCTGTGGTGGAGATGGTGCTGTGTTAACGGGAACTGGGTGTCTATCTACTGGGGTTGGGGTTAGAAGGGGTGTAGCTGGTTCTCTGTCCAACTGGGTAGGGGTACAATCTGCATGAGTGTGGGTTATGTGTGGTGGGGCTGATTCTTGGGCAAGTACAACCGTGGTTCTATCTGCATCGACAGGTAGCACGATCTTTTCTGAAGACTGTGTTTTTACTCCCACAGATACTGCCATCACTCCCTCCAATTGAAATGGCTGATAAACAAGAAAGTAATTGAATGTACAGACATTGTAAGATAGACACGTGCAATGGATAGTAGGGAAGAAAACAGGGCATGAAATAATTCACATTTATGTTGTCTAAGCAAACAGAATAGTAGGACATAATTTCACATATATGATGGCTAATTAAGCAGGATAGCATGACACAATTTCACATGTATGATGGCTAACTAAACAGGATAGAATGACATACTTCAAAATAGGATGACTATGTAAACAAGATGACATGATATAACTATATGATGTGTCTGTTAAAGTGGTTGGCATGCCATAAATCACAAATATGGCGTCGATGGAAACATGATGGCATGATATAATTCACGGATAGAATGACATAATTTAAAATATGATGACTATGTAAACATGATGAAATGATATAACTATATTATGTCTTTAGAAAATGGGTTGGCATGCCATAATTCAGATACATGCTGTCTATGTAAACATCATGGCATGACATAATTCAAATATATGATTTATATACTAAGGAAGTGAGCAGAGGGCAATTGCATATATGATGTGTCAACTAAGGAGATGGCATTCAATATTGTGTATATGATGTAAAAAATAAGCATTGCAATACAACATATGCATTATATGAGTAATATAACCCTGCCAAGTTTGAGCATACACCTCAGGGGGATAATAGGACTGGTCATCTGCCTCTGAATCCTCCTCTGAAGAGCTATCTGTAACCAGCAAGATATCTGCTTCAGTAGGTAGCATTGTCTGCTCTGAAGACCTTGTTTTCACTCCAGATTTCTCCATCACCAATTCAAATGGCTGATGCACAGGAAGAGCAGTTGAATATACAAACATTGTCGACAAAAGCAATGAGAAATACAAAAAAAGGACGGCATGATATAATTCACATATATGACGCTTGCCTAAACAGCATGGCATTGCATAATTCACATACATAATGCCTTGCAACAAGATAACATTGCATAATTCACATATATAATGTCTTGCAACAAGATGGCATTGCATAACTCACATATATGGTAATTAGACACTAAACAGGTGGCATTCACACAAAGCATGTCTAAACTAAGCAAATGACATAGCAATGCAAGATACCATACGCACGATATGAGTAACATAACCCTGCCAAGTTAGGGCATGCACCTCAGGGGGGAAATATGACTGGTCATCTGTCTCTGAATCCTCCTCTGAGGAGCTATCGGTAACCAGCAAGACATGCGCTTCGTCAGATAGCATTGTCTGCTCTAAAGACCTTGTTTCCACTCCAGTTTTTTCCATGACCGTGCCGAATGGCTGATGCACAGCAAGAGTAATTGAATGTACTAAAATTGTTGACAAATTTAACACATAATAAAAAATGATGGCATGATATAATTCACATATAAGATGACTGGCTAACCAGGGTGGCATTGCAAAATTCACATATATGATGCCTGGCTAGACAAGATGGCATTGCATGATTCACATATACGATAAAGAAACAAAACAGATGTCATTGACACAAAGCATGTCTAAACTAAGCAGATGACATCTTTAATGTATACAGTAAGCAATGCAACGCATCATATGCATGATATTACCAACATCAGCATGCCAAGTTAGAGCGAAGACCTCATGGGGTAAATAGGAGTGGTCTTCTCCTTCTGAATCCCCCTCAGAATAGTTATTTTCCTCTTGATTACGATCCGAAATGGGTGGAGGGGGGCTGCCTTTGCACCCACCATGGAATGACGTCTGCATGAAATTTTATTGCCACGCAAGGCTCGTCTCTTTTGCTCTACATGATCATTCCATTGTGTACAATAACTGGCATGCATAGGAATAAAACATAGTGAGATTATGTAAGGAGTGCATGCACAAATCCAAAGTGATGGTAGCAAGCTGTGGATAGACCCAAAACCAATGATAGCAAGCAGATAATAGCTTTAGTTAAAAATACAGATAATGGCTCCTTTAATGTTTGTTTGCACCCAACATGAAACTCATAGTAGACACCGGAGATTAACCAGATAGTAGATAGATAGTACCGATTGCTGCCCCAATATGTACCCCACAACCATTTAAAAACTCAAGTTTCAGCATTAGTTTGGACCTGACTCAGAGTCTAATAGGTGAACACGACGATAATGTAGCATGTCATCATATTAAGCGATGCATAACGTAAGCAGACACGGAAGAGCGCGACCTCTCTTGCGGACCCGTGTAGTCCTCAAGGTCATCTGCTCAGTTGATGATGGTAATGCAGTTGTCGTGGCTGCCGGCGACGGGGAAGAAGATCTGAGGCGGCGAAAGACAGTCTGGAGAGCGGATCCCTGCTGTGGTGAACCGTTCCATCATAGGAGCAGCTGAGCTGGGGTGGAACACAGCGCCGCAGGAGCAGGACAAACCACACAAGGTTTTCTTTAACACATATCTGTAACAGAAGTAATTGAGTAATGGCTTGTTTGAATTTGAGGATTCTAACAATGCAGGGATAGGAAATAGACAGGAATAGGATAGGAATGCACGTGCAAAACAGAGAATTTAAAAACACAGGATTTCTGCCAATCTGGGTGTTTGATTCACAACAATTGGAAGATCACAGGATGCAAAAAAGCATGGTGAGATTATGTCAAACCACAAGAAAATCTACGGTTATAATGCTATTATGCTACTATCTCTTAGTCTTGTGCTTGATGAATAGGAATATGAAAAGGAGGAGAAGTGGAAATTAGAATTCCTATGGTTTTTCTTTCAAGGAGACACTAAAGGAACAAATCCTACAGTTTTCCTTTGCTCCATTTCTTTGCACCAAATTCATGAAAAGTAGTACTATAGGAAACTTTCCAATTCCTATGTTTTTCATTCACTTTTCCTTTCAAGCACTGGCGATTCTAGTAGGCAGGCTTGAGCAAGGAAAATCCTACACTAAAAAAATGTTTTTGTGCTACTTCTATTACTTTGGACCCAGGACACTGCCATACTAGCTCAACTCCCAGGCCCATCGACAAATGCACAGCTCAAATGCGCAGAGATAAATAATGATGGCGTTCAAGAGAGTCCATCATGGATAGCTAAGTTGCCTGGTACCTCACTGCTTGTCATATAGTAGGATAAAATAATCGTATTTCCCGTTACTACGAGTGCTCAGTGGACAATATATATAACATGTAGAGTAAAAAAGAGATGCAACAAGTGTACAACCTCTTTGGCGAAGCCATGTCGATCTCAGCGTGATTGGGTTGGCCGGTGAGGATGCTCCGGCTCACTTTGCTGTCGGAGGAGGGGAAGAAGATCTTAGGCGTCTGGAGATGGAACCCGAGGTACTGCTCCGCTGTGATGGAGGGTTTCGTCGTTGGAGCAGCTCCAGTGAGTTGTACGACGCCGAGGCTGAAGCAGGACAAGAGAGACAACGAACAATGTTAACCTGAGTGGAATTCTAATAGCATCTCCAATACATGACGTAAAATACATAACCACAAAGTGCTAGATGTAAAATACATCAGCTGCTCATCTCTGAACTTAACTGTCGAAACTGAACCTAACTGTCCAAACTGAATTTTGCTGTCGAAACTGAACGCACTAGCAAGGTGAGGCTACACATCGGTCGACTGACTTTTTCATCTCTGGTCAGTCGATTTTGCAGCCGTTGGACACGAAATCAAGGGCCTGCGGTTCATCTTCAACCTCCACCCCCCTAAGCCGCCAGCCACCACCGGCCAAACAGCAACCCCTCGCCGCCCGTGGCCGGCGGTGCGCCACCCCGCCCGCCCCGAAAACACTCCCCACCGCCGGTCCGCTGCCGCCCCGGCCATCCCTCTAGGCCCCCCGTGCCGAGCTTTTTCTCTGGCGATCCCCACGCCACCGCCCCGCCAACGCCCCGCCATCGCCGGCGACCACCGCCCCCATCCTAAACCCTAAGATAGATAGTGGGGTACCTCTCCGGCGAGCCCCCCTCCCCGCTGCGGCTGGTTCTTCCTTCACCCCGGCGAGCCCACCCCTTGGAAATTGACTGACCCAAAAGTCGATTCAGTCGACTGAAGTGTAGCCAAATCGGAGCGGCATCGCAAGCAAGAGCAAGAGCGAGAGCAGCAGCGCGAGCAAGAGCAATAGCAAGAGCAGACTAGGCAGGGGACCGAGAGCAAGAGCAGAGCAGCAGCGTGAGCGAGAGCTAAAGCAGCAGCAGCTCCTACTGATGTGGACGTCGCCGCCGAGGGAGCGACACCATGGAGGAAGTGGCCGGCGACGCCGCCGTGGATGGAGCCGCGCCGTGTCGGCTCGGGACCGAGCGCCGGCAGCACCGTGAGATCGAATCAAGAAGAAAATGCGGCGATTAGTGTACAACCTCTTTGGTGGCACCGATTAGGCCGCAGATTCATCCGAGGAAACGGTGATGATGATGCTCTTCCGGTGGTGCAGGTGAAGACGACGGTGTGGGAATGGAGGTGGCGCGAAAGACGAGGGGAACATCGGGGCAGCTCCTTGGAGGTGGAGGACGGGGTGGCTGAACCGGCGGGATGATGAGATCGACGACGGATCCTCATCCGGTACGGTGGATGAGGGACGTCGAGGTGTTGTTGTGGACGATGTCGTCGGGGAAGAAGCTCCGGCTGGGGGGCGGACGGAGCAGTGTGTGGGGTTTCGTCGCGGGTTTTCACGGCCTCGGTGTATGAATGGGTGAGCGGATGGGATGGCAATGGGGAACCATGGCTTAGAGACGCGCTTGTCTGAAATGTGGGGTAAGTTACAAAAGTACCCCCCACCGATTTGAGGCGGTTCTTTCGGTTCAGGGGTACCACGGGCATTTCACGTGTCGGGATTTCACACGAGGTGGGAGTTTTCGCGCGCGTTGTAATTTCGGAATAGCAAGGCGCGGGTTGATATGGAGGGAGTTGTTGGAGCACAACGAGACAAAGATACATCTTAAATATTTCGGGCTAACAAGGCGCAGGTTGAAGAGGCGGGAGTTTCGCAGCACGATAGACAGAGATGCTAGCTTCAATTTTTGGCATAACAAGGCGCGGCTTGAAATTTCGGAAGAACAAGCTTAACGTGTACCAAAAAAGGACAATTTGCACCTCAACACGCACAACACACACACAAACACCATTTAGACTAGAGTAAGGTACACGTGCATTGCACGCATGAGATTTGGCAACCAAATTATGAATAAATACCACATTATAGCATGCAAGCTTTGAGTTATATATGCATGATGTAGATGTTCGTTTAATTCTTATAGTTCATTTCATTCAAAATCATCTAGTTTTTATAAGAAAGCTAATCTATTTTAAGATTCATGGAATTGTGCGTTGTAAGACATAAAGTAAAAAAAATAATGGCAAATCATGTAGAAAAACATTTGGGCAATTCTGATACGGAAGATTCTAGAACAAATAAGAAGTGCTTGTGTTTTGATGTTTGTGCATTATGCTTAAGTTCAACCATGGAGTCTTCTAGATTATACATGTGACAAAATCTGGTGGAATCTAGATGATATCCAACGGCCAATAGTGCTCAAATTTGCCATCTTTGGACCTTCGGATTCGCCTCATCCAACGACCATCTTTCAAAGTTAAAGTTACCCGCTCACACTATAAAAATATATATAATATAATATATATAGGGGTATAGATATAGATATGTGATGCGAAAGCCGCCCATCATCTCCAATTACATGCACGGATGCGACATGGGCAAATGATGTCTGCCATCGGTATCTCAAATTCAAATCAGTCTGACCTTGTTCAATGTGTATACATTACAACATGCTTGTTTCCAAAGCACACTGCGCAGATCTCTGTTATATTCATGCATGCATGGGTTTCAAACATCAGGATCTCTTATTCAAATATTTGAATTCAACTTTACATTGATTATGACCTCACCTATTCTTTTACACCCACACAGTAGTCTTCTCTTTATAATTGTACCACTAACTTTCTCTCGTGCATGCATGCACACATACTACCAGTCGGCATTATCTATCGCACACATGCAATCTTTTTCTTCAGGTCGGTCTCCCGTGAAGGCACACACCCACACACATCCCCCTCTCCCTCATACTGGGCATTCTTTATCTCTCACGCGTGCATGCGCAACAATTGATGTTCCTCTATGTATGTGTGTATATAGCTAGGTCTTTCATAGTTTTCCACACAAACCGATCAATCGATATATCCAGTGAGGTCTCACCCTCTTTCCCATGTCCACATCGATCAATCTATACCTCTCCCACGTCCACATTGATCAATCTATACCTCTCTATATAGGATTAACATAAATAGCTAATACACCCACATTAATTATATATCCAACGTCCCCCTCTCATCATCCATGCCTTCCGCTTCATCTCTCAGATGTGTGCACAATGGCGAAGACAGGGGGCAGTAAGGGCCCTGCCCCCCTAACATCACTATATATCGAGGCTAATATGAATGTGATCATTAGACAATTGCTGCTAAAAAAGGTTTAATTTCATGAATTGACCCTCCTCGTAAAGGATTAGCAATGCTTGGCCCCTAGCTCATTTATTTTTCATGGCTCCGCCACTGCGTGCAACAGCTCACGTGTTCGTCCCCTCTCTCTAAATATCGATCTCGCACTTGTGCATTCCTTCATAGTCTCCCTCCACTCGGCCCCTCGCACCATCTTCTAGCCCCCACCGAATTTTGCCACATGTACAATCTAGCAGACTCCATGGTTGAACTTAAGCATAATGCACAAACCTCAAAACAACAGTGGTTCTCTTTTGTTCTAGAATCTTCCGTATCATAACTGCCCAAACTTTTTTTCTAGTTGAATTGCCATTATTTGTTTTTACTTTATGCTTTACAATGCACAATTCCATGAATCATAAAATAGATTAAGGGCTTCTTTGATTCAAAGGATTCTCAAAGGAATTTGGAGGATTCTAATCATTAGGAATTTTTCCTATCTTGGTTGTTTGATTTGTAGGATTATAAACCATAGGATTTTTTCCATATGATTCATTTGCACTAGATTTCATAGGAAACATCCCATCCACTCAAACCTCTTTGAAAGAATTCTGCGTTTTTTCTATGCACAATCAAACACTCGTACAATCCTGTAGGATTCAATACGACATTCCACTATGATCCCTTGTTTTTCCTATTCACGCATTCTTAGCTTTTTTTATAAAAACTAATTTGATTTTGAATGAGATGAACTATAAGAATTAAACGAAGGGCTACATCACGCATATATGACTAAGAGCTTACATGCTATAGTGTGGTATTTATTCGTAATTTGGTTGCAAAATCTGATGCGTGCAATGCACGTGTAAATTACTAGTACTTCGAGTATGTGCAAAACACGTAAATTAGAATACCAATGGCACGCTACACAGTGTCTCTCTTACAGTTCATGAAGCCACGTGGCACATGTGGAGGCGTTGTCGCGACCTCCTTGCGTGGATTGATCACAGTGATGTGCTGCTGGTTCCAGAAGAATGTACTCGTCCTCCTTGAGCCATATTGGCGGTACATGCACGAAGCGAAGATGTGCACGCACGCCACGCACACACTCATTTCCTCGCACGCACACGCGGGTACACGGGCGGACGCAATTTTGTACCAAGATCCACCCCATGTGATAATTTGACGCATGTAAAGTCGTTCACTTCATTGATGGTCAATTAATAGAGCACATGCAAATTGAGTGGACGTGAGGGCGGAAGAAAGACATTATTACTCCACTGCGCGCATGCGAGTAGTTAAATCGTGGGTTGCTAGTAGTACTTCCATTGGTCTCCTTCGTATTTTATGCCAATTTTTGACAGTAACATAATATTTACGCATTTGAGCAGTGTAGTCTACTTGAAATTTATGTTCCACTAAACTCATCGGGAGCCGTTTCTGGCCTCGAAACCAAAACCATCAATTAATATTTACCTTGTTCCCATCACATTCGAAAGCCTGCTCAGACCTACTAGTACTATGTACCAAACCTGAACGTGTTCCCTCTATGGAGGTATTGGTACTACTAGTGCTAGTACTTAGGTTATAAAAAGGGCAACTACCTAACCGAAAATTACTCTACCTTTCCTCCTCATAAGTGCTTCTTCTTCGTCCGTCGTTGCCATGGCCGGTGAGCAGAGCTCTAGGTCGAGAACTACTCGTAACAAGGGAGCGGCAACCAAGGCTGCGGAAAAAAAGAGAGGGCTCGCCGCCACGCAGAGACCTCGAAAGGTCTCTCACGAGAAGACGATGGCTCCCAGGAGCGCCCTAGCCGCGGAGGCGAACATGCCGAGCCGGCGGAGCTGGAGTCTTATCCCTCGACGGCATGCCCGATCAGCTCAATAAGCACCTCAATAAGCAGAAGGAGTTCATCCAAGGCTTGACGGAGTTGCTGAAGGAGAGCCTCGACAACATGCCTGCTGAGCTCAATCAGCAGGGGGAGTTGACCGCCGACTTGGTGATGCTGCTGAAGAAGAGCATTGCCTCGGAGAAGAAGGCGACCGGTGAAATCCTGTGACTTTAGGAGGACAAGGCGAAGCTCTGCCATGAGATCGACCTGTTGAAGGAGAAGAACGTCGGCTGGAAGAAGCTGCATGAGAATAGTAGTTCCTCGATGAAGATGCTGTAGGCCCTCGTCATGGAACAGAAGGAGGAGTTGGCGAAGCTCTGCATCGAGCACCCGGCTGCTGTCAAGGTATGTAATGCGGCCGTGGAACAAATGATGAAGGCTCGCATCGAGAAATCCCGCGTCATGGACGGAATGAAGAAGATGGCGGAGGAGACGCGCAAGGAGATGGAGGTCGTGGAGGCGATGAAGAAGCAGTTACGACTCCGCGGCGAATTAGGTCATTTGGGGTGATAATCTTCCTTCTTCTTTTGCTGCTATGTTTCATCTTTTGCTTCGGGTGTTTCACCGCATGTGTCACGTTCTCTGCGCGGCATGAATAGAACAATGGTTTTTGTTTTTTGAGGGAATGAATAGAACAATGCTAACAATGAGATGACTAGCAAATTAGATCATTTTTTATCGCCATATGGCACTGGGTTGCCGTGTTTCGTGCTCCTCTGTCGCAGTACTACTCCAGTGGAAAACTTGAGTATACCGCACGGTTCTTTGCTCCTCCTCGATCAGGTCGTCGACGCATTTATACGAGCAGTCAAATCACAAGGCCCCGCCTTCGAGCAGTAATGAGCCGTCAAATCACAAAGGCCCTCGCCTCTCGTGAAATCGACCAAGCTAGACTGCCCCGCCCTCTAGCCTTTTAAAAAATGTATACTTTTGTACAACAGTAGTATCGATGGATTGCACCATGGAGCAAAACTTGAAATTAAAAAAAAGGTGGTACATATAGAGAGCGCTTGTCGCCAAATTATACATATAGTACTATTAAAAAGGCTAGTCACAATAATGGTGTCCAGCACAACCCACCCCTCAAATAAAATTAAGCACCCTGGAATTCTTTGACAAAACTAAGCACCCTGAAATTCTTTGACAACTAAACTGCTGGCTATATGATGTTGGCCATATATATTGTACATATATAATGTGAATAAACGAGTGGTAGTACCAAGTAAAAGATGAAATGTAAGAAATACTAGTATGTACTTACTGAAGAGTTAAAGTAACAAGAAGAAACATAACATAGTTCTGCTGGGGGCTCAACATAACACACCCCTCAAATTAAATTAAGCACACCTGAAATTAAACTTTGCAACTATTCCGGTAGACACTGCATTAGAACCAACATGAGCAACGACACTGCCACCTTACTCAGAGTCCTCGTCCACGTCCTCGACTTCGTCCTTGTCCCTCTTCCTCTTGGCCGATACTTCTTTGCTTGAACCGCCAACTTGGCTGTTGCTCTTCATCCAACCCTTGTAGATATTGAAACAAAGGTAGCCATCCATTGCAGCGTACTGGATGTGGTCTATATCTAGTACATTCCGCTGCCATGCATGACGATGAAACATGTATGGAGGTTTCTCCAATTTACCGTACGAATGATGAACAATGGCTCCTGCCAGGGTCAGCATTGAAGGCTGACGAGAGGACACCAGCCGATTCTTTTGGAGGTCGAAGGTGTTGCCTACAACGAGGCCTATCCGACGCAGGACTTCTTTGTCGTTACCAAAGTCTACAATAACGAATTTGACTAGGTTGCTCTCGAGGAAGTCCTTAAAATCCTGGCAGTCAACGTCGGCATGGCATATGTGGTAGACCAAGCATAAGTCATGCACGCAAACCTGGATCACGGCAGGCTTCTTCCTCTCTTCGTCCTTTAGATCCTTCTCTCGTCCCACGACTGTGGTGTACTCAACATCTAGCCCGGCGACCCACTCATCATGTGAGTCTTTGAACATGCGTCTGAAGCGAGAAAGGCATCCTTTCACCGTCGCGGAAGAACGGGTGTAGATGATGTCGAACTCATCGTCGGTGATGGTTCTAACCTTGTACTCACCGCCGATCGGGGAGATTTGGGACGCCATGGATTTGGGAGGAGGGTTAGGATTAGTGGAACTGCCGTAATGTGAATGGATGGGACGACTAGGAGCGAACCGCCGTAGTATTAAAGGACGTGCGGGGACGAGTAGGAGCGAACTGCCAGCGTGCAAACGGCAGGGTAGTGGCTTTCCATTATCCCATGATACGGGCTTCCGAGAGCCCTTGGATCGGAGATCGAATGGTTGCATGGCGTGATTCTAGACCAATGGGTGAATATCCTATCCTGGAGGGTTATTCTGCAAATTTTCAGCAACTTAGCATGCGACCGTTTGATCTCAGATCCAAGGGCTGCCAGCAGCCCGTATCATGGTCGCGCCTACCACGACCGTCGCGTTGCTCGCGCGGTCGCGCCCTTGGAGATTTAACATGGTGCATTAGGCTATCTGATGTTGGCATGTCATACATAGTCATCACTTAGTCACTCATACTACAACAAGGTTGGCTATAAGGTTGGCTATAAGTGTATTTTTTTACTCCTCTCTATCTCTTTCTTCGTACTCCCTCCGTCCCATAATATAAGAACGTTTTTGACACTAGTGTAGTGCCAAAAACGTTCTTATATTATGGGACACAGGGAGTACTAGTATTTATTGCATTTGCCAAGGAGTGACCTCTTCCAATGAAATGGTGTTGCTAAGTTTGCTTCATTTAATTAGCTATAGACTCAAAATTGTCTTTTCACCTAGGTACACGCACTTAGCACCGTTTCTTCCTTGGGTCACCAAACTAGTCTCTCTCTTCTTGATTAACTTGCCACATCAGACTTTATGCCTATGTGGCAAGCTTAAGCACCTGTAGGAGCAAGTAAGGTGCCCGTCCGTTGCACGGAAGAGTGAAATGCATTGATCAAGGTGTTGTTTATTTTGACAAAGGATGTGGGGGTCATCTCATCTGCAACCAGGTCGACGTGTCAAGAATGAAATAACAGTGCAGAACAGCAGGGGGGACGCACCCCACTCGTACCGGCCTAGTGTTAGTAATGAGCAACACTACAAAAAAAGACACATCCATGACATTTTGGGCCGAACGAATTTTTTTTCTGTCATACATATGACACTTCTATGACGATAATTGTGAAAAAACCCGCTATCATCATAGATGTGGTGGGCTCCTACTTCTCTCGTACGTACGCGCGTGTGTGTGAGGCGTTGGCTCTAACTGAAGCCGAGCGAGGCGTTGGGCTCTAACTGAACCCGAGCAATTGCACTGCAGGCTACGCGTTACTAAACCCAAGCGATCGATCGATGGCTGTTAACTGAACCCGATGGAGCGATTCCTTCGCTATTGCTGCTAACTGAAGCCGATCAATTGGATGAACAGTGAGTGTTGCGCGGGGGGGGGGGGGGTGGATGAACAGTGAGCAGTGGCGTTGCCTCTGGATGAACATGAACCCGTGGTGTGGAGGGCTGGATGAACAGTAGCTGATGGAGGGTGGCCGTGGAGGGGTGGTTGAACAGGACCCCGTGGTGTGGAGGGCTGGATGAACAATAGACGGTGGAGGGGTGCCCATGGAGGGGTGGTTGAACAGTGGCCGGTGGAGTAGCGCACGGTGGAGGCTGGATGAACAGGAGCCCGTGGAGGCTGGAGGAGGTCGACAGTAGCCCATGGAGGCTGGAGGAAGTTGATGGTGGAGATGAACAGTATCCCATGGAGTTCCGTTTTGCGGTACGCCACACCCCTCCCGATTAACATGACCCCCGTTTCAACCGTAGGAGGTCTGTTTCGTCCGTTTTGTGGTACGCCACACCCCTCCTAATGAACAGGACCCCCGTGTCGACCGTAGGAGGTCCGTTTCCTCCGTTTTGCGGTACGCCAGGCCCCTCCCGATCAACAGGACCCCGTTTCGACCGTAGGAGGTCCGTTTCCTCCGTTTTGCGGTACGCTAGACCCCTCCTGATGAACACGATCCCGTTTCGAACCTGGCCGGTCGAACACAATGCTGTTTCCTCCGTTGTGCGGTACGCCAGGCCTCGTTTCCATCGCATGTTCCATCCAAGCCCTCCCGATGAACACGACCATACATTCTGTTCTGACACAGCCGGTTGGCTCCCCATGAACACGACGACGATGCTGTTTCTCCGTTCCGACCCAGCCATGTACGTATGCGCGATAGGCGTTAGAGACCCTGCCCGTATGTACGTACGTGGCCGTATTTTCTTTCTTGCACCCTCGTCATTGTACGTACGTGTACATGCTACGTGTGCGCCTCTACTACGACACGTGCGCGCCTCTACATACACCAGTATATATGTACGTACACGTTCGCGACCAGAATGACAATGCTACGTACGCTTTGACCAGGTGGGTCCCGACTGTCAAGCACTTCCTTGCGTGCGACGATGTAGCTGGTGGGTCCCAGCAGTCAGGGGGGCGAATCATTTTTTTTCGGACGCACTTCCTTGCGTGCGAAGATGTAATTGGTGGGTCCCAGCAGACAGGGGGAAACCTTTTTCCGCTAAATACGGTGGCCCGTCCGGTGGGTCCCCACTGTTAGGTGGAGGAATAATTATTTTGCGCGTAATAAGGAGGCACTTCCTTGCTGCGGTTGTGGACCCAGCTGTCAGCCTCTCCACGTATAGTCCACGTCCGATGGAAGCCATTCCTTGACCACATTGACCACGCCTCGCCAAGAGCACCAAGGCGGTGGACGACGGCGAGGCCTAGGAAGGGGACGACGCGGAGCCAGGGAAGACGCGGCAGGGGATGCCCACGCGTAGAGGAGTATGAGGGTTCACTCGTTCGGCTGCGGTGTGAGGCTGTCGTCGCTGCAGAATAACAGGGGGTGTGGGTGCGTAGAGGGATGGCCTGTCCAGCGGTGGGAGTAGTAGGGGGCGGTGAGGCCTCCGCGGCATCATAGCCGGCCACGGGCGGCAGGAGCAGGCGGCACGACCGGTGCTGCTTTGGGCGGCTGGAGCAAGAAGACCAGAGGTTGAAGAAGCACTACGGCCTTTGGATGGACATCGTACGGTCACTGGAGCTAGAATGGTTCATATATTGACTAAAGTTGAAAAAGGCATCCGTCCCAGTCAACTTAGTAGGCCCACAAGTCAGCCTCCCACCAAGGTTGGTCCTAGCTAGCAAGGGGGTATTCATTTTTTTGTGCGTAATAAGGAGGCACTTCCGGTGGGTCCGAGCTGACAGCGGGGGGAATGTTTTTTTCACGAAATACGGTGGCCCGTCCTGTGGGTCCCAGCAGTCAGGGGGAAACGTTTTTTTCACGAAATACTGGTGACCCGTCCGGTGGGTCCCTGCTGTCAGGTGGAGGAATAATTATTTTCCGTGTAATAAGGAGGCACTTCCTTGCGGCTGCCGTGGACCCAGCTGTCAGCCTCTCCACGTACAGTACTCTTCCGATGGAAGTCGATCATTGACCACATTGACCACGCCGCGCCGAGAGCACCACGGCGGTGGACGATGGCGAGGCCTAGGAAGGGGACGACGGGGAGCCGGGGAAGACGCGACAGTGGAAGCCCGCGAGGAGAGGAGTACGAGGGTTCACTGGTTCGGCTGCGGTGTGAGGCTGCCGTCGCCGCAGGGCCTGGCAAGCAGTGGGAATAGTAGGGGGCGGTGAGGCCTCCGCGGCAGCACAGCCGGTCACGAGAGGCAGGAGCATGCGGCACGACCGGCGTTGCTTTGGGCGGCTGGAGCAAGAACACCAGAGGTTGAAGAAGCACTATGACCGTTGGATGGCCATCGTACGGTCACTGGACCTAGAATCGTTCATATTGACTAAAGTTGACAAAGGCCCCCGTCCCAGTCAGCTTAGTAGGCCCACAAGTCAGCCTCCCATCATGGTGGGTGCCAGCTAGCAGGGGGAGTATTCATTTTTTTGTGCGTAATAAGGAGGCACTTCCGGTGGGTCCGAGCTGACAGCGCGGGAAACATTTTTTCGCGAAATACGCTGGCCCGTCCGGTGGGTCCCAACAGTCAGGGGGGAAACATTTTTTTCGCGAAATAAGGTGGCCCGTCCGGTGGGTCCCTGCTGTCAGGTGGAGGAATAATTATTTTGCGCGTAATAAGGAGGCACTTCCTTGCGGCCGCTTGGACCCAGCTGTCAGCCTCTCCATGTACAGTACTCTTCCGATGGAAGTCGGTCGTTGACCACATTGACCACGCCACGCCGAGAGCACCAGGGCGGTCGTCTGGATGACGGCGAGGCCTAGGAAGGGGACGACACGGAGCCGGGGAAGACGCAGCAGTGGTAGCCCGCACGGAGAGGAGTACGAGGGTTCACTGGTTCAGCTGCCGTGCCGCAGAATAACAGGGGGTGTGGGTGAGTAGAGGGATGGCCTGGCCAGCGGTGGGAGTAGTACGAGGCGGTGAGGCCTCCGCGGCATCACAGCCGACCACGGGAGGCAGGAGCACGTGACACGACCGATGCTGCTTTGGGCGTCTGGAGCAAGAAGAGCAGAGGTTAAAGAAGCACTACGGCCGTTGGATGGACATCGTACGATCTCTGCAGCTAGAATCGTTTATATTGACTAAGTTGACAAAGCCCTTGGTAGGCGTCAACTTAGTAGGCCCATAGCTCGGATTTGACAGAGAACATATAGCCCATTTGCGATTTGTAAGAATGTACAACCCATTTTTCAATTCTAATGGAATTTACTACAACCCATTTACGGGTTTGTTAAAAGTACAACCCAACTTCTAGGTAGGACAACGATTAATAATTTCAAACAACCGCTCAAAACAGAATTCAAAAAAAAAAGTTCCCACATTTTGATGGGATCCGAAATATTTTTATCCGAAATTTCTAGTCAGGTTAAATATAATTTCAAAATAAAGTTGTATCACGTTAAAATCCAACGAAATATTGCGCGCGCAACAAGTAATGAAATTAAAATTTCTAAATTCCAAAAATAATATATTTTTCAAACTAATTACGTGTTTGGTGCATAGTAATTGCCCAGTTATTATAATTACATCCCATTTATTATTTCTTAAAGTCCATTTTCTTGTTAAGCCTAATGCATACCTCCTAGGAAACTTTGCAGCCCAGCGGGGCGGATAACAAGTTGACCCGGATATTGTGTACAACTGTCGGCCCAGTTGCATTGCTGATGTTGAAAAAAAGGCCTGTGTAGTACAGTACAACCTAACATGGTTACTCAGCCCACATTCAGGGACGCCGGAAAGGCCCAAACAAGGCTTCTGTACAACTTTTTGAAGTCACTGAGCTCAATTAATAACTTAAGAAAAAAGTTAGATTACAGTGGAACCTAATTAAAAGTTATCACGAGCAAATAAATAATTCAACGGATCCCGCTTGTGCGTGTGTGCGTGTGTGTGCGTGTGTGTGTGTGTGTGAGAGAGAGAGAGAGAGATAGGGAGAGAGACCCATCGGTCGATGCTCGTAAATACATCTTTCAGCCATATGCATTGCTGATGCTCAGTAAAAACTTATATAGTTGACACAATCATATAGAACATCATAGCACACTGAACTTGCATACAAAAATTTCACGCAGGCGGCACAATCAGGATGGAAGCAGTGGATCGCTACGGGAAGGGCTATGTTGAAACCAACGAAGTCGTACATAACGGTTCATCGTCTTTATAAATGACGGGGAAATATCTTGAATGTTGTGCAAAGAAAACAGACAGACAACACAATAAGTTCTGCTAGCACATTAAGTTGACGTACAACCCTTTCTAAAAAAAGTTCAGGTACAAAATTAGAACAGGTCACAATCAAATGTACTGGCATATCAGTGCTTCAGACCCATAGCTCGGATTTAACTAGTACTATCTGACAAGATTCAGTTGTTACCTCAAATTAGAGCACATCCAGGCAGCCAGCCCTGCCTCTTCTCCCAAAGAAGCAGTGGCCTCCGCCGCGCGATGGAGTAGGCCCTGTGCCATCCATCGTTCCGAGCAACACGGGGAAAGTCTGACGTTGACTCCTGTAATGGACGTCGTCGACGGACCCTGGCACCAGCGGGGGCGGCAGGACTTCGATTGATGGATTGACCACTTCTTCGACATGCACGAACACTCGATACAGGTACATCCCTAACGTGGTCCGCGGCGGCCTTGGTGGCGACGAATAGTACAACCCCGGTTCCTGCACCGGTATCTCAACACCAATCACCTTCGGTATGGTGGACGGCTTCTTCATCCATGCCATAACCGTCAGAGCCCAGCTGTCTGGAGGAACAAACATACTTACGAGCTCACCTCCAAGGTCGTTGATAAGCTCGTTCATGGACTCGCTGTTCCAAGCACGTCGAGGCATGCCGTGGAAGGTAAGCTTTGTTAAAAACTCAAGCTCAGAGGGCACCGAGCCCCATCCTGGGTGCCACCGATCAAAGCTCACCAGCGCGCCATCGCAGAACAAACGCCGGGAAGATTCGAACACACGACTGCAGTCGAAAGTTGTTCGGAACCTGACGAAGAAATCAGCCGGTGGCGGACAGACTTCGACGAGCAAGTCACTTATTTGGATGCCGTGCGCAATGCCAAGAGCTTTGACAAGGTCGTCCGGCGAGACGGGAGGCCGGTCGCCGTTGATGGTTACCATCAGCACTTTGCCGGCAAACTGGTCGTCAAGCGCCGCCATGCCACTGTTGAGCGACAGCACGCAGCGACCGAAGGCAGGACGGACCTCAGGATCTCCGGCTCGGAGATCCGCGTTGACCGGCGACATGATAGTGCGCTTGAGTACAGGGAGTACAGGAGGGGGATTTGGGGGAACTGGAGTAGGAATCGAGATTCCAGAGGTGGGGGAGGGGCGGGAGACTGGGGATGAAAAGGTAGCATGAATTTCGAGCACGCGCCAATATGCTCTCGGCGCGCAAGCGCACGAAAACACCGGTGGCGCCCACATGTCGGCCTAAGAGTCCTTATTCTTTCTTTTTTGGAGAGCCCGACCTTTTTTTTCAGGATCTTTTGAGAGCCCGGCCCGAGAGTCATAATTGACCTGTTTGGCATTGCGTTACTACTCGGCCCATATTCAACGACACCTCACTGGCCCAAACAAGTGTACATCATCGAAAAGACAGTGAGCTCAAATTATATAACTTGAAAAAAGGAGATATACTCTGAACACTGGAGAATGGTGATGCCCTCATTTAGCCCACCAGTAGTTCGAGACAATAAACAGTTCGAAACAACGATATATACAACATTCAAACACTGACTAGTGACTACTACTGACATAAACAGCAAGACATGATAGTTCATAAGAAGTCTTGCTACACCACCAAAACGTACCCATCTGCAGCGCTCAGACTCTCGTGATCCAGACGAGAATGACATTCTAAACAGAAGCAACTATTACATAGAAAGAGTGACATAGACGAGGATGACCAAATGACAAGGAATATGCATAACAAAAGAAAGAACTACCCATCCAGAACCAGCAGCAAAGACAACAAAGTCATTCGAAGAGATGATCCAACACCATCATAATTTGCAGCCCCGCTTCAGCGACCAGTGATCCGGAGACACCAGTACTCCACCCTTTCGATGCAACAGCCCAATTACCTATCAACCTGAAGGCTTGAACCACATCACTGCCTGTCGTAATTGAGACATCCAAGGATCAAAGTTAATCCGGATGCCTTTGTCATTCTCACCTTCTTTTGGCTGCAGGCTGTATCGTTGACAATCAGGGGAGTATGCTCCCGAACTCCTAGGGCTCGCCGTGTAGACACAGTTTTCCATAGCAAACAGAGCCTCTCTGCCATCAAGGTCCTTGCCAACGGTGATCTCCTGGTTAATCGGATAATTGAGTCCGAGAAACAGAGAGTGTGAACCAAGGCTGTTTACCCGCCTCCAACTAAAAAATCCTAAAGGCCCCAACAAGCTGGTATCCTGCTCATAGACGTAACAGCCACTGTCCGGATACTCACGTATTACACGGTGCTTGTATACAGTGGGGTTTTTGCAATATAACTTTTCCGGCTCATGTGTCCGAATGATCATCAGTCTTTTGCCGTCGTCTGATCGAGCGAGGAACCAGTTGTGCTTCCCTGTTTTTGGCAAAGGTGGTGTAATTACAAAGGGCAGTAACTGTAGGGACACTGCATCATATCAAAAAGGACAGGCATTGTTAATGTAAGATCAGCATTGTTCAGAGTATGAGTAGGATAATGCAAGAAACAGCATTGATATGTCCCTGTTGGAACTGGGAGGAAAATACAGGGAAATGTATACTGGGTTCGAAAATATAGAAGTGCCATGCATGGTTATACTCATGTTATCTCGCAATCGATTCTTCACAGGAAACTACCATGTCATGCATGTTATGTAATCATGTTCTGTCCTCACAAACAAATTCTTCAAGGTAACTAACAGACCATGCATTGTTATATACTCGTGTTCTGTGGGCAAAATTTTTGTGAGGATATTATTCTAGTCATTGATTGCTGAAGGGCGAATATAGGTATGTACACATGGTAAGCATTGCAGGATTTCACTACTTCCAAATATAGAGTTCTCCATATGCACATTTACTTCCCTAATGTATGGTTAGATGAAACCAACAGTGTGGTGCATGTTTCTACATCATGAAAATGAGGAAACTAACATGGCCATTGATACACACTCATATTTAGTAGTAGTATATAGATTACTGTAAAATAAGGATAATATCCATATATTCCTAACCGTTTGATTATTCAGGGTACAAATTGGCTGTAATGACATGGTCACAATCGCATGAATTAACTCATTCCAAATATAGCTGATTTACGGCGTCTCTAATATATTGCCATAGTTCTACTCAAATTCTGCTCAAACAGGGATATGCCAATCATCAAAAAAAGTTCAAACAGTGTCATGGCGTCATCATTAACATGAGATGGAAACAACTTACACGCGCCGTCCCAGCAATACGTGGTGCCATCTGCTTTGTCGATCGCGTAGATGATGCCATTGTGTTCAATAGCATCACAGAAGTGTGTATCAGCTTTGACGATGATCCACTGCGAGCCGAGTTGTCTCCAGCTAAAAAAGGCACCGGCGTAAAGATAGGCGAGTCCGCGGTCGAACAAGGCAATTAGCTTGAAGTCTGCGTAATTCGCATGTCGTGTGGGTACTTGGCAGATTACAATCTTCTGCAAAACAAGGTCCGTCCAACTGACGTAGTAATCTAGATGACTTGGACCGCGATGGTAATACTCTATATAATCCAACGGAGGAAGGATAATCTCATGGGAGGTCTGGAAGTTCACGAGCACCAACTTTTTACCGTCTTCTCTGAAGGCAGCCATCCAGTGGGAGTTCATGCCGACCCAGTACATACCTGCCAAGAAGTTTCGGGCGATGGTGATCGGATCGATGTCGAGGGAAATGATGTACGGCGACACACTACATACCTGCAAAGAAGTTTCGGCTAATGGAGATCGGATTGAAGTCGAGGGGCATCATGCACGCCTCCGTATCATGGTGAGCCAATCTCGCAAGACCAGATAGCAGCAAGCAGGGTGTCTTGAAAAGCTTAGGCCTCGCTTCGACGATGGCCGTGTGCATGTCCCTCGAGCATGCAGCCAGCCGCAGGGCGGTCAACATATCCATACACGAACAACAGAGGTCGAGGATGTCACTGGGGAGATTGCTCCAATCGCGGCTCATATGGATGCTGCGCGGTTCGCGTTCGGCCATGGTGGAGTTTGGAAGGGGGCTTGATTTACGGGGGAGAAGGATGTCGGTGCTGGAGCGGCTAGCGAGGGAATAGTGGTACTGGGGGAGGCGAGTGAGGCGACGGTACACGGGGGCACAGTGAGATGGAGACGGAGACGGAGAAGGAGATGGAGATGGAGTGGTGCTATGGGAGCGGAGAGGGAGACGAGGCGAGGCGCCAATGTGCTGTACAGCGGCGGTGACAGACTGCACAGTGCACAGGGTGAGGCTGACTTTGGTAACCCGAACACGCCGCCTCGCCTGGACTAGTGTCAGGCGCAGGGTGTTGTCACTTCACTGTGAGGACCGGATGAATAGTATTTTGACCATCAAGTGTACCACAGTTGTACTACTACTACTACTACTAGTAGTAGGAACATGAGTACTCCAGTATTGTATAGCGGAAATAGGTCTCCCGTGCTAGCATGCCTGTTCACTTCATCGTTCAGGTATCATCCATATTGCGAGCAGAACCAAATTCTCGTGCATGCCCAATCAACGCCCTGCCGCGATGCATGCAGTGGTCGTTCTGGTGCATCAAGGACGGCATGCAGATCGTTCCACACTTGAGAAGAGGAAAAATGGAAAGGTAGAACGCGGCAGCAGAGGAAGAGAACGCTGGCTAACGAGGCTGGGAGGGGATCGAGCAGGAAGTTAATGCTCCACGCCTAAAGGTTTTGGGAAAACCTGATTTTCATAAGGTGACTTATACTCACCTAAACGGAGGGAGTATTCCTTAACCAGAGAATGTTGTGTCTCCCACTCACGGGCTCAAAAAAAAGCTACGACACATTTTTTATCTGTTTGCATAGGTCCCACCTATCAGGAAGGATGGGCACGTACACGAACAGGTACGACTCCTCAGTCTACCCGCATAGCCTTTTCGTTTAGTCTACCTAGCCGTCTAATCAACTGCCTGCACGCCACTTCTCCCATTTACTTCTCCATCGGGAACCGATTCGCCTCGGCTTCTTCACCTCCCCTTCGTCTTCATTTGCATCCAAACCCCACTGCGTTCACATTGTTTTAACCTCTTTAAATAATCATCTACTACTTCAGTTAGACTAGCCATCTAATCCTAATTCTCCAAACCATAGCCCTCCGTTCCAGCGGTTCCAAATGGCGAAAGAGATCGAGATGCAGGTTTTTAGCGTCCAACATGTCCTCGTCGAAGGCTCGATGCGCATAGTTGCCACCGTCACCGTCCACCCAAGGGTTGTTCGGCAGTGGATCAACAATGTATCCAACTCCCTCAAAAAGGTAGAGACGAGGGTCATCGGTCTCGACGCAGAGTACACGGAGCGTGCCCCTGGGAAGATCCAGCGCGCCGCCGTCCTTCAGCTGTGCCTCGAAGATGATGTTTTGGTGTACCACATCATACACTCGCCCTCCATACCAGGTGAGCTTCACGATTTCTTGTCTCGGGAGGACGTATACTTCTGTGGGGCAGCCATCGAAGGGGACAAACAGAAGCTGGAGCCGTACAACCTTGATTTGAAAAGCATCGCTGACCTACAAACCAGAATCAAAATTCCTGTAGAAGATTGTGCTAAACAGACACCATCCCTATTCGACGTAGCAAATTTTGTGCTCGGTACAAATCTTCAGAAGGGTGACGAGACGGTGGCATTAAGGTCGTCTGGATGGGAGAATTATCCCTTGACGTACGAGCGGATAAAATATGCTGCCCTCGATGCCCGTGTGAGTTTCGAGATAGCTGCAAGGTCCAAAGAGCTTGTTGCGAAGCCGTCTCCCACAGAGAATGAGAACAAGAAGAAGAAGAAGAAGAAGAAGAAGAAGAAGAAGAAGAAAACGCTGCACCAGCAGGAGGGCATTATGGATGGATGAACTATTTCCTCTCTTGTAAAAAAAATTATTCCCTCTCGGTGTATATTGATATAGATGGACTATTTCGATGGTGTGCATGTCTTTGGAACAGAGTAGTAGCGTGGGTCCGCTTGACTATAAGGAACTATTTATCCGCATATATAGCTTTCTCTGCTACTCCTTCCAGTGATCGGTATACAGTGCATGTGTCCGTAGACATGACAGCTTGTCCATGGAAGTTCAACTACGGCGACCATCACGTTTCATCTCGCGATTCCCACGACGCCTCTCCAACCCACGGCACCACGCCCCCCGACGTGCGCCTCACCCCTCTCGGCCGCACCGCCCCTCTGCCTTTGTGTGCATGACATGTGGGCCACCTAAAATGCGGCGAGCATCAAGTTTCTACCACAGCCACCCGCGATTCCCACGACGCCGCTCGAATCCATGAAACCACACGTCCCCCGACCTGCGGCTCACCCCTCTTGGCCCCACTGCCCCTCTGCCTTCGGGAGCATTACATGTGGACCAGTCACCTATCGGGTCCACATGTTATTGACTCAAAGGTAGGTGTAGTAAGGCGCTGAAGCTCAGTCCCGACGGCCCTGAGAGGGAAATGTAACTCCTGCGCCAGGGCTTGTGGTGCTCCCGCAGCACGAACTCGTGCCAAACTCGAGATTTGTTTCTTTACTATACATGCACGCAACGATTTAATGGACATTGTAATCTCAACATGTGATGGGGAGCTCTAAATTTGAATTTGAAACTTATAAAACGAAAAGATTCAAAACAAATAAACTGGGAGAGAGGGAGTATATCGTAGGATGTGTCCCATACAAAATAAGTCCCCTGGTTTGTCACCGCGAAGATGCGGTTAGAAAGGAGCACAGCGTCTTCCTACTCGTACGGCAACAAATCGGCCGCAGACAGCATGGTCCGCCTTTGACCGCCATGTGCAAGGTTCGTGCTATCTTTTATTCAATCTCACCGTGGTTCCATCGTACCAATTCATGCGGTGGCCCGTTGCATGGCTGATCCCAATGTTGGACAAAGGTTCTACGGGAACGGTGTCACCGTTGTAAATGTTGTGCAAATTGATGTTGGTACCCTCCCGTACATATGCAAGCCAATCTCCACTCGCACCGAGCCTAGCCTGTGAAACAGTGGGCAGGGGGAGAATTAGGAAATGGACACGGAAGTAGTCTTTAGAATGCATTTACTACGTGATCAAACTCATCTTACCTGCTCATCGGAGGAAATCCGAGTGCCCCTCGACGTCGGCATCTCAAGGGGCGTCAACTTGCAACTACGGCCACGCCGCGCTGGAGAGACCCCCAAGGAAACATCCTCGTGCGTTCCACGGAACATCAAGATGCATTTGTATGAGTAGTTTATCTTGTGAGAGAAAAGGATGAACGAGGGAAGGCCTCTAGAGATAGAGATGGACACTACTACTACCAATGTGCTGGCCCGTGCGTTGCAATGGATCCAAACTAGTAGAATAATACTTGTTCACGTGCTTGAAATATAAACACTCTAGTTTTGATATACATGTGTCAGCAGACACGACAGCTTGTCCATGGAAGTTGAACCACGGCGACCATCACGTTTCTTGTTTCTACCACTGCCACACCCACACGCGATTCCCACGACGCCGCTCCAACCCACGGCACGACGTCCCCCGACGTGGACATGGATCCTCTGACGTGGCTATCACTGCCTTGCCCTGCCTTTCCTTCGCTGACAGGTGGGACCCACGCTTATGGGTCCCACATGTCAGTGACAGAATGGTAGGATTGTTCGTGCCCCTCATCCCTCTCGGCCCCACCGCTCCTCTGCCTTTGTGTGCATGACATGCGGGCCAGCTGAACTGCGGCGACCATCAACTTTCTACCACAGACACACCCGATTGGACGCGGTTTGCCTGCTCCGCTGCTGTGCTCCGATCCGTACTCCCGCACCATCGAATTTTCATCCAGCGGCTGTGACACATTTCGTCCCGGGCATCAATCCTCAGCTGGAGTACTTATGTACTACAGGTAGTACCCGCCGGTGTGGCCATCTACGCCTCGTAACGCCCCGACGCCCAGCTGTGGTACCCTCGCCACGGCCACGCCACCACCGGCCGGTTCATCTCGAACGAGTGAGTCGCGAACCACGCCACCACCATGAGAATGACATGTGGGCCAGCCGCATTTAAGGCCCACATGTCATTGACTCATAGGCCGGGCACTAAGCCACTGAAGTTCGGTCCCGTGGGCCCCGAGAGGAAAATGTAACTCCTGCGGCAGGCCTTGTGGTGCTCCCGCAGTACGAGCTCGTGCCAAAACTGGAATTTGTTTCTTACTACTACTAGTACTAGTAGGAAGGTACACGTGCATTGCACGCATGAGATTCTGGTGGTTTGTGCATTATGCTTCTACATGTGGAGTTTTCTGGATTCTAACATGTGGCAAAATTTGGTGGAATGTAAGGTTAGGCAAGTTTGATTAACTTAGGTGAGTTTTGGTTCAAGCCACACCTTAGGCAAGCCACACTGGCCCCACATGACATACACACAAAAAATGTGGCAAGATTCCCTTAGGCTTGCCAACTTGTGGCAAAATTTGGTGGAATGTAAGGTTAGGCAAGTTTGATTAACTTAGGTGAGTGTTTGGTTCAAGCCACACCTTAGGCAAGCCACACTGGCCCCACATGACATACACACAAAAAATGTGGCAAGATTCCCTTAGGCTTGCCAACTTGTGGCAAAATTTGGTGGAATGTAAGGTTAGGCAAGTTTGATTAACTTAGGTGAGTGTTTGGTTCAAGCCACACCTTAGGCAAGCCACACTGGCCCACATGACATACACACAAAAAATGTGGCAAGATTCCCTTAGGCTTGCCAACTTGTGGCAAAATTTGGTGGAATGTAAGGTTAGGCAAGTTTGATTAACTTAGGTGAGTGTTTGGTTCAAGCCACGCCTTAGGCAAGCCACTGGCCCACATGACATACACACAAAAAATGTGGCAAGATTCCCTTAGGCTTGCAACTTGTGGCAAAATTTGGTGGAATGTAAGGTTAGGCAAGTTTGATTAACTTAGGTGAGTGTTTGGTTCAAGACACACCTTAGACAAGCCACACTGGCTCCACATGACATACACACAAAAAATGTGGCAAGATTCCCTTAGGCTTGCCAACTTGTGGCTCTCATTTTGAAGAACTTATTAATAACTTTGCCTGAGCTTAGTTGTGGCAAAGTTAGTCATGAATTAAGTTCAACCATGGAGTCTTCTAGATTATATATGTGGCAGAATCTGGTGGATGATATCCAATGGCCAGTAGTGCTCGGATTTGCCATCTTTGTACCATCGGATTGGCTTCATCCAACGACCAACTTTCAAAGTTTTTCACACACTATATAGGGGGTATAGATATAGATGTGCCGGTCCGTTGCAATGGATCCAAAGTATATCTATTTAGTGGAGTGCACTCTAAACACATTATATATTTATTTTTCTCTAACCTTCCGTAGCCATGCAACCAAGCCACATAAGCTTCATGGGTGCCCCCCACATCATATTATTCATACTACGTTGATTGAAAAAAAGATAAATCACCCAAAACATGATCTTCCCGTTTTTTGTTCCTACGATGTTGTGCCGTGCACGTATCTACTACTTGTATAGTGGTAGTACTAGTAATATAATAGTATTAGGAGTACAAACTTGGTAGGAGTGGTACTAATACGGAATGCTCCTACTCTATCCACGAGCCCCGTCTGACACAAAATTTCTTGGCTTTCGTGCTACAGCTAGATCTTCCCCTTGTTTCCACGAACGTACGACCTCCTCATCAACTTAGTGCGTCGGGCCACCGTCCGGCGGCTAAGGAGCGGCGGCTTTTGTGGTGAGGTCGAGGTGCTTCTCAACAAAGGCATCCAACGCTTCCAGCCGGTTGAGGAAGGCCAACATCGTAGCGTCCTCACTGGCCTTGTAGATACCTATGTACATGATTTGCTCGTACGCGTGGATGTGTAGGTCGATGAATTCTTGCAGGGCGAGGCGCCTCGCGGCGAGCGCGACCTCCAGGTGGACATTCTTCGTGGCGTCGGCGGGCATTTGCAGGGCCACCAGTGCTTTAAAGAGGTTTCGGCCATGGAGGCCGATTAGGGTGGCAGGCAATGAGGAGCCCGGGCGCGCGGGCTGGAGGAGTACGGAGATGTCGTCCGCGAGCTTCTTGAGGACGGTGAACTTGTTGCTAGTGGCAACGATCATCTGGTCCAACTAAGTGTCGTAGTTGGCGTCGACGGCGGCCATCCACCAGCCGGTCTCCAACACTGTCTGGAGACGATCCTCGGTGCCATGCCGCAGGCCGGCATCATGGACCATCTGGCGTAGCCGCTGGCTGCTCACGCGCATCGCCGCCATGGGTCTGGAGCAAGCTCTTTTGCGCTTAGTGTAGGTGCTTAGGCAAGTGCTTAGGTGCGTACGATGTGGTAGATGCATTGGAATGGAGGAGGGGTGCCTTTATATGAGGGCAATGAGGGCAAACTGCGTTGCATTCACATCGTGCAGCCTCTTTTCCTGGACCTCCTCCCATTACTTCCCCCATGCATTAATTGAAGGAGGATGCATTAGCCGTTCAACATATCGGGAACCGCTACTCCCTCCCTCGTCTGCATTAAAGGCGTATCGGGAACTGCGCCGCCCGCTGTCAAATCGAATACTCCCTCCGTCTAGGTGATTATTATAAGTCATCTTACGAAAACCAAATACTAGTAAGACTAGCCACCGTGGGAGTAACTTCAGCAGTAACATCGAGTCCAACTCAGCAAATTTGCTTATGTGGCTAGTTACTATAACATCACATGTCCCAATGCAATATGAGTCTATAACCTAATAAATGAAGCTTTGCATGTTACCACACTTATGTTACTACTACCTCTGTCCGGGTTTATTGGTCCCCATTGTATTTCGTGCCAAATTTTGACCATAGATTAAACTAAGAAAATGTTCACGCATGTCACCAAACATTATATTTTTCAAAACTATGTTCAAAGACCAATCCAATGAGATAATTTTTCTTGACATGCATTAACATTTTGTTAGTTAAATCTTTAGTCAAATTTTGGCACAAACTATAAAAGGGACCTATAAACCAGGACGGAGGTAGTACCCACTATGAAGGTAGTAACATAGTCTAGGGATATGTGTATGTTACTAGTGTATGTTACTCACTATTGTGGCTAGTCTAACACATAGGCGTGGTGTATTAACTCTCACGTTGTTTCTTATTTTTTGACATAAATAGAGGAATCAACCAAGAAGAGATGTGGGGCTTGTATGCTTTTAATGACTTGAGACTATCAAACATGACATGCAGTGGTCAGTTCGTTGCACAAGAACAAATACAACCCACGTCAGCACACACGCATCTTATAGCATCACATCCAATGGCTATAAAAGGTGAATGAGACCAAATTATATCTCATCTAGATGAGTTCTAGCAAAACTGTATTAATAATACTTAGTACTCCTGCGCCATGTATCATATAAGTATCATGTAGTACTTTATTTATTGCCATGTATGACACATAGTTCACGAGCGCTCTCTATATGTACCACCTTTTTTTAATTTCAAGTTTTGCTCCATGGCGCAATCCATCGATACTACAACTGTACAAAAGTGGAGTATATACATTTTTTAAAAGGCTAGAGGGCGGGGCAGTCTAGCTCGATCGGTTTCACGAGAGGCGAGGGCCTTTGTGATTTGACGGCTCATTAATGCTGTCAAATAGAATAGTACTGCGCCGCCCGCTGCACGGCTGGCGCCTCCATTAAACCCCTCCATTAAACCCGCATGCAAACCGAGAATCCTACTCCGGCCACACGTCCGTTCATGAGCGGGCCGGAATTAAACACAACACTGGCCGAGCTCCTCCCGTCCGCCCTCAGTTTAAACAAGGCCAGACGCCGGCCAAGCTCCTACCGTCCTCCCTCTATTTACACGAGGCCAGACAAACAGCGGGCAAGAATCGCACCCCTCCGCCGCTCCCCCATCTCCTCCTTCACCATTTTCTCCACCCTTCCAATGGCTTCCAATGAGCCGTTCTCTGGCATATTACCCGGCTGGGTGGCCCGCCGAGCCCTCTGGATACGGGCGAGGCCGCTCGGTGCTTCACCAGCCTCGCTTGGCCCGACGGAGCCAGTTGCCGCCCCAAGCAGGCGCGTGGTTCAACAACTCGCCGCTCCAGTTCATCTCGATGAGGAGTGGCGAGTTGCTCCACGCCGGCACGGCGGCGAGCACGTCGGTACGGGCGCCATCGCTGCCGCGTCGTACCGCACCACCAATGTCTGCGGTGGCCGCGCCTCCTGTGTCTGTGGGCGCGCCTCCCGTGCCTGTGGCAGCGCCATGCAGGCAGAGACAGAAGCTGGGTGCGTGGAGAGCGACCAGTCGATGGCCAGCTTCTCCCTGTCTGCCACCATCATCGAGGAGAAGTAGAACACGGGAGGCCGCCGCCACTTGGGACCCATGAAGGCCACCGCCGAGGCGACGACCGCGGATTCAGGTGGTTTCTTTGCTGCTTCGTCTCTTCCGAGGACCTTCGTCGACCCCGCAAGTGTCTGACGGACATGAGGAAGACAAAGGGATCCGCGGGCGGCCATTTAGAACTAAAATAAGTCTAGATATATCCATTTCTAGGACAAGTATTTCCGGACGGAGGGAGTATTAATTATACAAGAGAGCCGGATTGGCACCTCTTAGTTCATGTAAATGTAATGAAATCCATCATGTTTATATGAAGATCCGGCTTTTTTATACGAAATCCTTCATGCTTATATGAAATCAGTCCGTGTTTGCACGAATTTCATCTGGTTGGTTAGAGTTGTAAAAATGTATGCCGCTGGCGTTTGATGTCGTCCTCCGCGGAAGGAAGCGGGAGGAAATTTGCCGGCTGCCGTTGGAGATGCTCTTTATGCTGGAAATAATAGAGTGACATCCAATCCATTTGAGTTAATTGCCTGTATGATTGTCCCTCTATAAAAAGTTAATTGCATGTACAGTGTACACGTGACTTGCAGGGTGGCTACAGCTTCGTACAGAAAGTTAAAAAGAAACAAGTCCATCCTTAATATTCTAAGTACTCTGTGGGTTCCACTGTCAGTACAGTAGCGAAAGAAGTATATATTAAATAAGTAGAGTAATATATAATATACAAATCTAAAGTTAAAAGACAGAATTCGAACTCATGTCATCGCGTTGCGAGCATCCGGCGCTAACCAGCCCAGCACATTTTTGTTGTAGACCATGCTGGAGATATATCTCCATGTCTACTCTTATATATACTCCATTCGTTCCTAAATATTTGTCTTTTTCAGATTTCAAATGGACTACCACATACGGATGTGTATGTAGACATATTTTAGAGTGTAGATTCACTCATTTTGCTACGTATGTCTTTTCAGGAAGGGGTCAGATTTGTCCTTGATTTATTTATGAGGTATCCAGATGGCACTGCACCGCCAAGAAAAGAGGGTAACATCAAAATTATGGACTACTTTTTTGAGTATGTTGGTAAGGTCCGGTCATAGTCACTTGTTGAAATCTCTAAAAAGACAAATACTCCCTCCGTCCGGAAATACTTGTCATCAAAATGGATAAAAGGAAATGTATCTAGACGTATTTTAGTTTTAGATACATCTATTTTTATCCATTTTGATGACAAGTATTTTCGGACGGAGGGAGTAGAAAACAGAGTTGGTGATGATGGTGTGCGTGCCATCCTGCAATATAGGCCGTCGGATTTATATCTAACGGATAGGAAAGAAACTATGGCAATTTTGCAAAAATATACCCACACGTCTCTCCACGTTCGCAAATAAGGCCTTCCCTCGTTCAGCCTTTTCTCTCACAAGATAAACTACTCATACAAATGTATCTTGATGTTCCGTGCAACGCATGGGCAGCTAGCTAATTTCTTCTAAAGTAGTTGCTGCGATAATTGGGTTGAAGTGATATGTTTTATGTCTACCCCGAATGATTTCAGATTCACTAGTAGTAACAAAGAAAAGGTTGCCTTGTTAATTAACAGAAAACAGGGTGAAAACTATCACATGAGACCGGTAAAAACAAGGCACACTGGGTTCAGCGTCATCGTCACTATAGTTGTGGGCGCGCGAGAAGTCTACATATCGAGGGGGCTACCGAGCGAGGCACCGAGACACAATGTTTGAGGGAGAAACCAATTGACAGATTATGATCGGATCGAGTTGTCACCCTTCTGCTGTCATTGTTGGGGGGGGGGGAGGGAGAGAAAGACGTATCGAGAGTGTGCGCGGTAGGCACAGAGGCACAACTAGCGAGTGTGTGTATGTGTGTGTGTTTGAAAGAGGAGTAGATAGATTATTATCAAGATCGATGTGCCACCCTACTCCTTCAGTGCCGGGTAGTGTGTGTGTGTGTGTATGTTTGAGAGAGAATCCAGTCGATAGATTAGTATCAAGATCGAGGTGTCACCCTACTCCTTCGGTGCCGGGTAGTGTGTGTGTGTGTGTATGTTTGAGAGAGAAGCCAGTCGATAGATTAGTATCAAGATCGAGGTGTCACCCTACTCCTTCGGTGTTGGGAAGTGTGTGTGTGTGGGGGGGGGAGGGGGCAGTGACACTCACATATCTCTACTCTTATAAAAAAACAGAGTTGGTGATGACGGTGTTCCTGCCATCCTGCAATATAGGCCATCCGATTTATATCCGACGGACATGAAGGAAAATATGGCAATTTTGCAAAAAGATACCCACACCCCTCTCCGCATTTGCAAATAAGGCATTCCCTCGTTCATCCTTTCCCCCCACAAGATAAACTTCTCATACAAATGCATCTTGATGTTCCGTGCAGCGCACATGGGCATCTTGCTAGTATGGAGAAGGAGTTTGTGTGACACATATCTAGCTATATTAAGGGATAGGTAGATAGCATATGTGTGAGAGACATTATTATACTTTGAGACATTAGTGGCCGTGGGTGGGCGGAATTAAAGGGGTGGGCGTGTTAGACATAGAGAGCGTGTGTGTTTCTGTGTGAGAGACTTGTAGGACGGGGTAAAAAGACGAATTTAACCCTGACGGAGGGAGAGAAATACACGAAGTGAGCGTGTGTGATTCCGATGCCCACAGGGAAATGAGATATGTATGTGTGTGAGAGAGATTGCACAATTCATTCACGTATCACTATCTAGCGACCGTGGACGTGCATCGCTTGAACATAAGTCAATATCTACTTCGTATCGTGGCCAAAGGTACAATATCGATTCAACGCTATAAAGATTGGACACTCACATATCACATTTTTTTCTATTTAAATAAACCTTTTTCAGTTGTGCATGCCAAAGTTACAGTGATGTTTCTTCAAACAACCAATGTAGCTATCATGCACATGCACCATTGTTACTCTTGCATTCAAATTCATTAGTCTTGGATGATTTAAGTTTCTATTTTGAAGTAATATATATGTAATATTCATATATGAATTCAACGGTTACGCAATTTATGAAATGGAGGCTATGTAATCATATGAGGTAACACTTTTAAGTAGCTAACTACAATATCCATTTCTTTTTGTGCGCCTCTACACTAACACGTCAATGCATTATGTTTAAAGTAAATAACCAATGGCATTAAATTATCTATTTACACGAGAAATACATAGGCTGAGCGTTTGATCCCTTTTTTGTGAACGCGCCACTACACCCGTATGATTTGCCGTGCCGGTGTGAACGTCCAAGTTATTGGCGCATCATCCCAAGTTATTGTCTTTTTTTCTGGGGTGGACTTCACACCAGTTATTAACTGCTGACGCGTGCCCCGTGTACACAGTCTAGCATGACCTTCCCGCTAGCACGGTCCAAAATTAGTTGAAACTGGATAAGAACGATCCCGCGGGCGGCAAAATCTCCCGCCTCCTTCTAAAATTTCCGCCACCTTAGTCTTTAGCATGCGAAATCCCCCTTTTGTCCTTGGTGCACGGAGACCAACAGTTACAATACCGCCCTCATCTACATGATAGGTCGAGGCTGCTTTGGTAACTTCCGGTTCCCCCCACTACACGCCACCCCCATTTCCTCTCCCCTCCTCCCGCAAAAACGACTAACTCCACAACACCAGAGCATCTTACATCACGCCGTCCGTACTTCATCGCCCTTTCTCCCCTCCCCTCTCGAAACCCTAGACTGCTCATCCACCGGCGTACCATAGCCCATTCACTGCCAGCGGCATCCACCTCGCCGGATCTGCTTCTGCGGCCGCATCTACCCCTCCCACCTCCCCTAGAAACAAGTAGACTGCTCATCCACCACTGTACCACAGCCCATTCAGTGCCGACCTTGTCCACGACGCCGGATCTGCTTCGGCGGTACTCTCGTCAACCGCCGTGCATCTGCAGCGGCTCATTCGTACTCCCCACCGGAGACGCTTCGTCCACACCCCCCGGAGCCGCCCCACCGACGCCCCCGTCGACGGCCTCTGATCCTCTTCGCCGACACCTTCCTCAACCCTACCGGAGGCGCTTCGCCGACACCTTCCTCAACCCTACCGGAGCCGCTTCGCCGACACCAGCGTCAACCCTACCGGAGTAGCTTCGCCTATACCATTCTCAACCCTACCGGGGCCGCTTTGCCAACTCACAAGTCCACGGCCTCAGATCCGCTTCCTCGCACCCTCATCCAACCTACCGGAGCAGCTTCTGACGCCCCGTCCACGGCCGCAGATCCGCATCGTCGACACCACCCTTAACCCAACCACCGGAGCAGCTTCTGACGCCCCGTCCACGGCCGCAGATCCGCATCGTCGACACCATCCTTAACCCAACCACCGGAGCAGCTTCTGACGCCCCGTCCACGGCCGCAGATCCGCGTCGTCGACACCATCCTTAACCCAACCACCGGAGCAGCTTCACCTACGCCCTCGTCCACGGCCACAGATCCGCTTCGCCCACACCGTAGTCCACCCTACCGGAGCCGCTCCACAAACACCCTACTCGACGGTTCTAGATCTCCTTACCGGACCCCGACAGCCAGCGCAGCGTCATCACCCTCGACGTTTCTAACCTGATTCCCACCGTCTGGAGAGATGCCAAAGCACCCGCCACGGCCTAGGTACTTGTCACCTTTAAACCCGTCCAGCATCACCTGCCCGATGTACTTCAAATATACTAACCGGTCGCTGTTACCTGTTATGCAGCTGGCAAAAACTACAAGGACGATGTTTCTTCTGGATCTAACAGCTTGGCCAACCAAGATCCTGGACTGAGGCATTGCTATGATCTTGTAAGCGCGTCTCTCTCTCTTGTATTGTTCTGTGCCTGCCAGCGTGCTTTGCTAGGATTTTCGACCAGTAATCCCTTTGTGCAGACAATGATTTCTACTACTGGCTGCTAAATTAGATATGTAGATGTCATACATGATACTACCTCGTACCTCCGTTCCTAAATATAAGTCTTTCTAGAGATTCCACTATAGGCTACATACGGAGCAAAATGAGTGAATCTACACTCGAAAATGCATCTATATACATCTGTATGTGGTCCATACTGGAATCTCTACAAAGACATATATTTAGGAACAGGGGCAGTACATTACACAAAATCGTAGGTGGCATGTAGGAATTCCAGTGCACTACATTAGGCTCCCTTAGAGTGCCTGCCAGTCCAGCATACAGAGTCATGGCTAGTTTATGGTACGCACACAATCGTTAATTGGTGGTTTAAATATGCGCAAGGGATATGCAATGTAGTATCATGTAGAGATGTCTGAAATTAGCCGTGTCAACTTGCAGATAGGGTTACACAATGAAAAAGTACAAGATGTATGTGGCAATTTCATGGAACATCGCAAAAAAGGAGAGGCAGCGGTGAGCCTATACAGTGTGCTATGGTACGTCACTCCTCCATTGCAATCATCGTGACATGTTATTTGTATGCCAGTTCTATTAGCCAAGTTTCTTAGGGACAGTTATTACGAGTTATCCTAAGAAAATAAGCACCTGTGAATATAAGCTCCATGTAATACGCCAACCAGTTCTTTTCATTGCGTTTTCAGCTTATCTTTGGTATGATCAGTGGAAAGTCTAGATTGCATTATATATATTTTTCATTTTGCTGCACATATGGAAATTAATTTGACTTGCAAACATCACAAATTGAACCCAGTGCAGTAATTAATATGATAGGAAAACAGACCATCACTATTTGCTCAAAATGCAAATACAAAGATACCATCTACTTGGCACAATCTACTTTGGTCAATGTTTTCCATAGAGATCCCATTGCCTAATTTAAAGGAAGAACGCATGACCCACATTTAAATGAAGAACAATTATTTGTTGAAATTCGATGGTCCAAGTGGCTGGTTATTATCATATAGCAGCACCACCTGAAAGCATCATATAGCAGCAGCAGCAGCTCATAGCAACTCATCATACAGCAGCAGCAGTCTGCAATTCATCATATACCAGCAGCAGCTCATAGCAATTCATCATATAGCAGCAGCAGGAGCAGCTCATAGCAATTCATCATATAGCAGCAACAGGAGCAGCTTGTAGCAACTCATCATATAGTAGCAGCAGCAGCTCACAGCAACTCATCATACAGCAGCAGCAGTCTGCAATTCATCATATACCAGCAGCAGCTCATAGCAATTCATCATATAGCAGCAGCAGGAGCAGCTCATAGCAATTCATCATATAGCAGCAGCAGGAGCAGCTTGTAGCAACTCATCATATAGCAGCAGCAGCAGCTCATAGCAATTCATCATATAGCAGCAGCAGCAGCTCATAGCAACTCATCATACAGCAGCAGCAGCTCATAGCAATTCATCATATAGCAGCAGCAGGAGCAGCTCATAGCAATGCATCATATAGCAGCAGCAGAAGCAGCTCATAGCAATTCATCGTATAGTGGATCAGAATGAAAATTTGGCAAAAAATCAGAGGAGATCCTCACCTTGTTGGATGAGCTCATCCTTCAACAGCACCTCAAGGCCATGGCCTGGGAGGAGGGGAGGGGGAACAAGGTGCCTTCTGCCGCAGTGTGGCATCAGCCGTAGTTGTGCAGCGCCCGCTGGAGTAGTGCGTTGGACGAACCACAGTGGAGCAGCTGCTGGAGACCATGAGAATGAGGGGCGGCGCCAGAGGGAGGAGCAGCCAGGGAGATTTGCCCCTACCCGCCGGCCATGTAGCCTAGCTGGACATAGCATCGTCGAGGACCAGGCCAGATGGGACCAGTGGCGACGGCTCGCTGGAGGAACCCTAGTGCTGCAGGCAGGGGATCGAGGTAGAGGGAAAGGGGAGAGGAGATGCAAGCGGGCAGGGCAATGAATGCTTGCGTGTTTGTTTTTACTTGAGGGTCAGGTGTGACACAGGCGTCAGCAGTTGCATTTTGAGTGTAATATAGGCAGACAACAGAGTCATTTCACTATTCCCCTTCCCTTCAATTTTTAGTGAGGTTCTACCCGAAACACCCCCCTCCAAAGCGAAATTAGTTAAGCCCAAGCCCATAACTCAAAAATGACTTCTTTACATCTTTTATGGCTTATTTTGACAATATACCCTGAAAAGGCGGAATCGAACTGGCCCTTAACCTGCAATTCAATTGTGCGTGCAATGATGAATCACTCCTGCCTGCTATCTGTACATTTAGGCATCATCATACATGGCATAACCTAATACATGTGCATTCCATTGTAGAATCTGGAATATGCAATGTTTATGTTAGTTCATACGTTGCACATGATGTTTAAATGCCCCTTAAATCTGGTCAGTCAAGTGATGGTCTTTAAGCCTCCTTCTTTGCTTCTTTTCTTGATATGTAAGATTTGCTCACACATCTGTTCAATTGCTTGTTTGCATCAGCCAGCCATACTAGGACTGTTTGCTTTGATTACTTGCTGTTCTTGACCTAACACTCTAACAGAGCTTGTCAACGATTTAAACACTAAGGGCTGCTGTAGTGGGGCCTTGTCTAACTCATAGGTGAATAAAGGTTTGGCTGTACACTACAGTAGGCTCTCCAAGAGTACCTGGAGATCCAGTTCGAAGGTATGCCTAGTTTTTACATAGTGCAGACATAGTAAATGCTCATTTCATTGTGTGCAAGTGCAAGAGATGCGGCATGTTTCATTATGTGGTGTTGTTTTGTTATAATCTCATCCTTTTGTGTTCACAGACTGGAAAGTATGCATATTTATCTTCCAAGGAGACGAGTAACTAGTTTGTGTCACCTTGCAGAGGGGGTGCAATGAAGATAAGATTGAGGATTTCCAAGTACAAGATGTTAGGAAGGAGCCTTGCAAGAGAAGTAGGAGCTGCGCTGAGCCTCTTCAACCTGCTAAGGTAAGTCACTGTATGCAACTCAACAGTTCAATTCCTTGTTTGTTTCAGGCATAGTTAATTTTCTCTTTTCAATTGCTTTATTTGTCCTCACTTAATGAGATGCCCAAATAATTATGCCTGATGTTCGGTACTTGTATCACTATTAGTTGACATAATTAAAGGCCTTACCATTTAATTACTCTGCCGAAGTGTGCCTGAAGCTTTGAAGTCTATTAACCAACTATTATTGCATGAGGCTCACAATCTAGTTTATACTATGCTAATGATTGCATAGTTTTGCCTGCTGTAGTATGTTTGTATGAAACCCTCTGCTGTTCATTATGCTCCCTAAGACTTTAATTGAGGTACAGAATGGCCAACTGCTTGCTTACTTATACGCAACGTGCTGTCTAAATTTGTAACTTGTCTGTGTTTTCGATTGGGCCCCAACATCATGCTCCTCTGGTGAGCTAAGAGGGATTTCTGTATGCAGGCTGCACAGACTATCTTTTTTATAATTTTTAAAATATCACCTGCTTATGCTTCATGACGTGTAACATTTTTTTGTGAAAGTGACGTGTAACATTATTGTTAGTCCTGTTTTGCCATGTAGTACAAAATAGTGTCTTGTTCGCTTCACTGTTGTAACTATATTTTTGCCCTAGTCATGTGTACTTACAGAAACATTTCAGGATGAAGTGACATCAACACAAAAATCTGCGAGCAGTGCGGCATGGCCGTTACCGAATGATTATGGATTGGAATTGGAATGTGCTGATGTTCTCGAGCATCAACTAGAGGTGGCAAGACAACGTGTACATGATTGTCAACGTATAATCAACAAGTTGAGACTGGACATGCAGGTATTAGATGCAGGAGTCAAAAAAATGAAACAAGACACCGAGGTAACCATGAAGGAATTGGAGATTTTGCAGACTGAAATTTGTGCTATCTGAATCCGGCCAATCCTATTTTCTGAAGAGATTATAGTTCAAATGGAGTTAAGTTGATGCGCGTCCATGATGTATGAGCCGTATTTGCCCAGTGTATGTAATTTGCTGTTTGTGTATGCTTTATTATCACCTGTGCCGTACCATAATGCCCAGTGGGTATAATCGGCTGTAATTTCTTTATTGTATAGTGTAGGATTATTCTACCTTTCTATGCCTTGATCTCTTTGTTGTATAGTGTATGCTTTTTAGAGGTGATAGTATTGAGTAGGATAATTCTTTGAATATGCTATATCGTTCAAACGGGGGCCAACTCGCCCGACCATGGGCCTTCTACGTCTCGTAGGATCCATGGGCCTTCTACGTCTCGTAGGATCCATGGGCCTTCTACGTCTCGCAGTGTCCATGGGCCTTCTACGTCTCGCAGGATCCATGGGCCTTCTACGTCACGTAGGATCCATGGGCCGCCGACTCATTTATGGGTCTTGTACTGGCCTTTAATGGGCCGTAGACGGGCCTATAATGGAAATCGTACGTTTTATTGGCTGACCATAACGGGCCGTTAATAGGCCGTATTTGGTGATGCTATGAAAATGGCCCAACAGACTAACGGACCACAAACGGGCCGACTGTAACGACGGGCTGAATTTGGCCCACAAGCAGAAAATGACAGTAACGGGCCGTAAGTAACCGAATGCTGCAAATAAGCCCAAGAATAAATGGGCTCTGAGAAGGCCGAAAGATAACATGGGCTGTAAACGGCCCAACTGAATAACGGGCCCTTAATGGGTATAAAGCGATACACTGTTCATTACGGGCCAGTTTCACCACGGGCCGTTAATGGGTCTAAAGTAATACACTGTTCATCGCGGGCCAGTTTCACCACGGGCCGTTAATAGGCCAAGAGTTACATAGGGCCTCATATGGGCCGAAAGACGTCATGGGCCATACATGGGCCAGAAGTGAAAACGGGCTGGAATCATATTGGATGGCCCAGATGACGCTACTGGGCCTAATTCGGATAGGGCGTAACGGGCCTTGGGTTAGCGGGCTGTAAATGGGCTATATGCGAACAGGCCGTTAACAGGCTTTCCATGGGCCGGCCCGTCACCTTTTGACCAAGTCAAACGGGCCGGCCTTTTCACAGGAATGGGCCTCTGTTGGGCCGTGCCACGTGTCGACGTATCATAGGCGCCTTCTGTCCAATGAGTGGATGACATCTGTCCCAACAATGAGCCGACACGTGTTTCCTCCAGCCAATGATGATTTTACACGTGGAAAATCCCCATTGGTCGGGGCTGTTAACGGGTTATCGGATCCAAAACCTGACCCGATAGCTTAACGGCGTTCCGTTACGGTGGATGCCACGTGTCGGTCACCCTTGACGAAAGCACTTCTGTGACGCGCGATTTATCGTCATGGAAGCGGACACTTCCGTGATGATAATTTTGGTAATGTCATCGAACACTTCTACGACACCACAGGTATGACTATCTCGATTCTGTCATAAATTTTTCATGGATGTACATGCATGACAAAAAATGTGACGTACTGGGACAAACACGTATCATCACAGAAGTGTATTTTTTTTGTAGTGCAATGAGACGTCAAATCACAATGCCGCACCTTCCTAGACGGACGAAGCAACCATTATTTCACACTTCGGTTCGACATCATCTCAAACCATGTACTAGTATTGCTTCTGCCTCAAGAGGGACACGCACATCGCCTTGGTACATCATGACACGTGGGACTGCAGGACAGGCCATGCTCCCCCGCCGATCGCTGGGTAAAATCACCTCATTTTTACTATACTTCCTCCTGATCGGTTTACTACATGACATGCACGTCGTTCTAGGTTGAAAATTTAACTGGCTATATATATATATATATATATATATATATGATGAACAGTACGCTAGCCTTTTAAAAATGTATGCTTTTGTACAATAGTACTCCACTATCGATGGATTGCGCCATGAAGCAAAAATTGAAATTTTAAAAAAAGGTGGTACATATAGAGAGCGCTCGTCGCCAAATTATGCATATAGTACTATTAAAAAAGCTAGTACGTGCTTAATTGGGGTGCTAAATTCTATTAAAGAAATACTAGTACTAGTATGTACATACTGAAGAGTTAAAGTAACGAGAAGAAACATAACATAGTTCTGCTGGGGGCTCAGCACAACACACCCCTCAAATTAAACTAAGCACACCTGAAATTAAACTATGCAACTAATCCGGTAGACACTGCATTAGAAGTTTAGAACCGCCATGAGCAACAACACTGCCACCTTACTCAGAGTCCTCGTCCACGTCCTCGACTTCGTCCTTGTCCCTCTTCCTCTTGACCGATACTTCTTTGCTTGAACCGCCAACTTGGCTGTTGCTCTTCATGCAACCCTTGTAGATATTGAAACAAAGGTAGCCATCCATTGCAGCGTACTGGATGTGGTCTATATCTAGTACATTCCGCTGCCATGCATGACGATGAAACGTGTAATGAGGTTTCTCCAGTTTGCGGTACGAAAGATGAACCATGGCTCCTGCCAGGGTCAGCATTGAGGGCTGATGAGAGGGCACCAGCCAATTCTTCTGGAGGTCGAAGGGGTTGCCTACAACGAGGCCTATCCGACGCAGGACTTCTTTGTCGTTCTTAAAGTCTACAGTAATGAATGTGACTGTTTTGTCCTCGAGGAAGTTCTTAAAATCCTGGCACTCAACGTTGGCATGGCATATGTGGTAGACCAAGCAAACGTTATGTACGCAATCCTGGATCACGGCGGGCTTCTTCCTCTCTTTTTCCTTTAGATCCTTCTCTCGTCCCACGACTGTGGTGTACTCAACATCTAGCCGAGCGACCCACTCATCATGAGAGTTTTCGAACATGCGTCTGAAGCGAGAAAGGCATCCTTTCACTGTCGCGGAAGTACGGGTGTAGATGACGTCGAACTCATCGCCGGTGATGGTTCTAACCTTGTACTCACCGCCGATCGGGGAGATTTGGGACGCCATGGATTTGGGAGGAGGGTTAGGATTAGTGGCACTGCCATAATGTGAATGGACGGGACGACTAGGAGCGAACCGCCGTAGTATTAAAGGACGTGCAGGAAAGAGTAGGAGCGAACTGCCAGCGTGCGAACGGCAGGGTAGTGGCTTTCCATTCTCCCATGATACGGGCTTCCGAGAGCCCTTGGATCTGAGATCGAATGGTTGCATGGCGTGATTCTAGACCTATGGGTGAATATCCTATCCTGGAGGGTTATTCTTAAAATTTTCAGCAACTTAGCATGCGACCGTTTGATCTCAGATCCAAGGGCTGTCAGCAGCCCGTATCATGGTCGCGCCTACCACGACCGTCGCGTCGCTCGCGTGGTCGCGCCCTTGGAGATTTAACACGCTACGTTAGGCTATCTGATGTTGGCATGTCATACATAGTCATCACTTAGTCACTCATACTACAACAAGGTTGGCTATAAGGTTGGGCTATAAGTGTATTTTTTTACTCCTCTCTATCTCTTTCTTCGTACTCCCTCCGTCCCATAATATAAGAACGTTTTTGACACTAGCTAGTGTAGTGTCAAAAACGTTCTTATATAATGGGACACAAGGAGTACTAGTATTTATTGCATTTGCCAAGGAGTGACCTCTTCCAATGAAATGGTGTTGCTAAGTTTGCTTCATTTAATTAGCTATAGACTCAAAATTGTCTTTTCACCTAGGTACACGCGCTTAGCACCGTTTCTTCCTTGGGTCACCAAACTAGTCTCTCTCTTCTTGATTAACTTGTCACATCAGACTTTATGCCTATGTGGCAAGCTTAAGCACCTGTAGGAGCAAGTAAGTACAATACTCCCTCCGTCTAGGTGAGTAAGTCATCTTAGGCTGTGCACCGTGACCAAGGAGGAGGAGAAAACGGGAAACGTTAATGTTTATTTGCTAATTAATAGTATTGCATGCAATGAACTAACCACTGCATGTCGTGTTTGATAGTCTCAAGTCATTAAAAGCATGCACACCCTTGATCTCTTATTGGTTGATATGTCAAGAAACAAGAAACAAGGTAGAAGTTAATGCACCGCGCCTAAGTGTTTTGGGATTATTTGATTTTTGTAAGATGACTTACACACCTAGATGGAGGGTGCGCTTTACATGGCATTTTTGCATATGTGGAGGAAAGAGAGGCAAGGAAAAAGTGGAGAAGTGGGCTCTCATGCAAGAGCCAGCCTCTACTACTACATGGTGGAGCATTGGGAGAGGCACCTGTATGGAGGTGGTCAGGAATCGGGAGACTCACGCCAGTTGTAGCGCCGCAGTTAAAATGATAATGGCAAGTCAAATCACGGGGCCCCACCTGTCCAGTAGTAACTCGCTGTCAAATCACACAGCCCTACGTTTGCAGCAGCCTACTCCCTCGTCTTCTCGCGTCTCTGTCGAACCGACTAGGCGGAACTGTCCCGCCGCCTACCGGGTAGGAAAAGCCTCGCCCTCGACTTTTAAATAGTATGCAGTATACTAATTTTGTATCCATGGATTGCGCTGGCGCCGTGGAGCAAAGCGTCTAGAAAATGGTGGTACACATGTACGGAGTATACAGCACGCACGTCGCGTTCGCGTCGCACCCCAGACGGTCGGTCGGTCTGGCACGCTGCTCTCCGAATGGAACGCGCATCATATTGCGTTCGCACACACATGTGGGACGAAAATTGAGAAACGACCATAGGCACACTCCCCGGTCCCGCAAGTAGGGTGACTTAATAGAAGAGGGAGACGAGCGATAGTACTAGAGAAGTGTTGTACTACGTTGGTGCCTGGACGATCCCTGCAAGACATGGAATATCAGTTCGTCCATGCATGTGACCAGACTCCAGTAGACACGCCTGGATTGGCTATCGTCTACATATCGTTCAGGCTGTGTTGTAAATGGCTTTAGTTGTGGTGAGAAATCTAAAAAAAGGTTTCTTGTCATCTCGCAAAATTATGTGTCATGTGTTTCGGATCACTGCGAGGGTTAAACAGCGACAACTGAGTTGAGCTAGTCATTGGGGGCACATGCACGAACAGTGACTACTCGGCTGCCATCTAGGTCAAGCCGGCTATTTTAATTAGGACATCTATCGACGGACCCCTTTTCTACGAGTTTATCTTTAATTTGAGCTTTGTTCCTCGTCTAGTTTGTCTGTCGGGATTCATGTTGTCTCCTTTGGGCAGTGAGGTTATGATTTCTTGTCATGTGGCATTTTTTCGTGTTATATGTTATAATCCGGCGCTTCAGATCAAAATGACGACAACTGCACCTCTGGGACACGTGCATGAAGACTTCTCGACAGTCATTGACGAGGTCAAGCCGGCTCCGGTAGACAAAAGAAAACTAAGTACTACTCCACTATATAGGCAGGAGCCTCCGCGCTTGCTTGCTAGTGTTGCTCTCTTCACACCATCTCGGCCTCTCCAGATCTAAACACGACAGCGGTGGCCACACACTCTCTCTCTCTCTGCTCACCGCTGGTCACAGATCCAGCCGGATCCTCTCCGCCGGGGAAGGTGAGAAGGTGCAACGTTCACGCGGTCATCCTCGGCAATGGCTCTTACCCACTGTTTGGCGCGTTCCGATCAGCCTGCCTTGCCGTTCTCTCCCAAGCACTGCTGGCGAGGGAGGGCCTCCGACCCCTTCTTCCTCGCTGCCATAGTGTGGGCAGATCCGGCCTCCTGCCGCCCACCTAGCGACATCCCGGCGACCATCAGGTATAACTTCCTTCTAAACCGGCCTTGCTCTACTTCTCGAGCTCCTGACGTCGCTGCATTTGTAACTTTTACTATTTCTCAGGCCCCCTCGTATATAGGATCGATCGGCTGTTCGAAAACCACCTAATTTTTTTTACATTTAAGAGGTAAAACTAGTTCATGCACTCGAATCTAGTACTACTTGGTTCAAACAAGGAAGAAAGGGGGTGGGGGGTGGGGGAGATTTGTTACCTGAATCTAGGACTTGGTTGAAAGAGGAAATAATGGGGGCGAAAAGTAGTAGAGACTGGCTATCCAACTGGTCTCTAGGTCTAATAGGGAAATAAAGGGAAACACAATACAAACTCAATATAAACCCGATCTATTGGTTGAAAAAGGAAAGAAAGTGGGGACTGGGGGACAAGTCAACAGAGTAAGTCCATCACTAGATTTGCTAGGCTCACACAGTATAAGGTGGCTATACCGAACAAAAATGGGACCAACCCAGATATCTTGTTCTGATGTTTGTTGCCCCGAGCCACTCTTATGTAATGCCACTGGTAAAATGTAGCAGTCGCACTGTTAAAAGTAAGGACACGGTAAACCAATGTTGTTTTCAATGTAATGCCTCCAGTAATATGAATCAATGGCACTTCTTTACATGTCCTGCTAAAATTTCCCATTAAGATAAGTTGGTTCTTTTCGTTAGAAATGCAACTGTCCTGGTCCGCCTACTCTCTCGTGCCCAAAGTAATGTCATATTTAACAGTTGTCATAGTTAATCCTGATGCCCACACTAATATCTAGCAATGCCACTGCTTTAGAAATTGCTACTGTCCTTGTAGGATTGCCATTTAGATAAGGAACATGCTTCTTTTCATTTGATGCATGTTTCATCACTTGTTACTTGTTAGTCACCCTCCTTTCCACCTTTTTTGTGCAAACAGAGATATACATTTCACGCTCGATCTTAGTTGAACTGCACAAATGATATCGAAATTATAGTTGAGCATTCCAGGAGCTTCACAACCAACCTTGATGTTGCTCAATTTTATTGCAACTAATGAAGAAGAAGCTCTGTGGGTTTCGTCTTATGATGGAAATGGAACCGGGGCTGGAGCCCTTTTCTTAAATTATTTTTTTGAAGAAGCTGCTAGCTCACGGGACATTGCTTCATTTTAGGTGAACTGCACCAAAAGGTCCCATGAATTGAATCATCCATGTTGGTGACTGAAAGAGCCAGCTTCAGTATCCCAGTCTAAGCACCCCCGGCCTCCATCCTTGCGACGCACGGTACACCTCATTTGCCACCTGCTCGACCCTAGTGTCACTGATAAAATGAAGTAATAATATAGTAAAAATAGAGCGAGTGTCATCTCTATCATTTCATTTCCAATGTAGATAAAGAAAGTGCTTCTCTTTGTTAAAGTATGTTTCATCAACTAGTCCCATTGTTAATGTTTAAGCGTTTCTGCAAACTGGGGTGCTTAATTTTAGTTGATATGTACAAAAATAGAGATTTGAATGTCTCAAGGCGCCTCCTTGTACTACTTTTGTACACTGATGTTCATCACTGGCAGAAGGTGTATCTGGGAGACTTGGGACGATGTCCAGTATGAGGCGTACCGTATGAGGCGTCGCAGGGCCCATCTCGCCCTCGCAGCATGGCATACTATGATACTATCGCAATATTTTCTTCTATTTATTTTGTGTGTTTCATCAACTAGTGCCACTATAATGTAATCACGCTTTTTCATTATCTGTGCAAACAGGGTTATTCAGCTGCATTTTGGTGGAACTGCACAAGTGTACGTATGGAACCGGCATATATGCAGAGTGCGAGGTGTGCCAAGTAAAAATTATCGACACCAACCATGCTGCATGCATGCATTGGCATCCACCACAGCCAGTGGGATGTGTGGCACTCTCTGTGGACGGATCTTTCTCACCAGCAAATCCTCTAACCAAATACTAGTAGCTTATATTGGCAGTTTTCTAGGGAGTACTCTTTTCTGAAAGAAGCACCAATCTATTTTTCTTTATTTGTACACTGTGTCACAACTTTGACCCAAAGGTCCAGAGCTATTTTGGGGTGATTGGCGTAGTACTCGGAGACTGATTGTAAGCATGATTTTCATTAGCTGCCACACTGATTGTAAGCATGAGCAGGTGGAAGATTAGGTTAGTGCGAAGCTTACCTTAAACCCTACAGCGGCTGTTGAAACGAGGCGAGCGTCGAGGGAACCGTGGAGAATGTCCGGGAAGCAACGTCGCGCCATCCGGCCTCCTCTAGTGGTGGGAGAACAAATACTCTTGTGGCTCCGGCTGGCTCTGCACCCTCACGAACGACACACCATACTTGATCGATTCGTTATCCTCTGGGTGCTCGACCTTCGACCTGTACGCCCACCACCTCCGCCTAACTGTCGCCTCAGGCGAATCTGTCTGCTCCATTGACCATAGGAGATACTCGATGAACTCGGAGGACTATGGCGTGACTGCCGCCGAGGAGTACATGTACATCGCCGCCCTCATCGCCGCCGTCTCTCTCTTTCGCATACATTGCCACATGGCCCGCACCGTCCTCGAAATCTCCCACTCATTGTCAAACCAACTAAGGATCTCCTTCAACCTGGCTAACTTTGCCTGGTCGTCGCTGGCGATCTGCCTGATTCGCTGCTGCATCCTCTCCATAAATGTCGTTCTGAGTGGTCCGGTGCTAGCTTTGGAAGATGGGAGGAGAGACGGTGGTCTTGCAATAGAGAAGAGGGAGAGGAGAGGAGGTGGTTTCGTAATGGAGATGATGGAGAGGAGAGGAGGTGGTTTTGCAATGGAGAGAAGATCAGAAGAGGGAGAGGTGATACGGTGGTTTTGGAATGGAGATGCTGGAGAGGAGAGGAGGTGGTTTTGGAATGGAGATGATGGAGAGGAGAGGAGGTGGTTTTGCAATGGAGAAGATCAGAAGAGGGAGAGGCGAGACGGTGGTTTTGGAATGGAGATGATGGAGAGGAGAGGAGGTGGTTTTGCAATGGAGAAGAGGGAGAGGAGTGTGCGGCAGCGATTTAGGATTGGGCGAGAGGGCCGGCATGCTGTGACTGGATCAAAATCAAAATCAATTTACCCTTCAATTAAGAAAGCGACCCCACATTAACTAGTCTTCCTTTTATTCTGGGTCATAATTGACCATGATTTTCGCACATAAAATATATGTTATACGTTGCAAAAATAATATAATTTGAAAGTACATTCAGATACGAACCAAACGATACAATTTTTGGTGAAATGCATTCACATTTTGCTTGTCATATACAGTATGTGGTCAAACTTTGACCCAAAATACACAAAACAACAAAAAATACTTCCAAGACGAGCGCCACTCTTCCGCTCTTCTCCTGTTCCAATCTAAATCCACCACCGCTCCTCTTCTATTCCAATCTAAATCCAGCGCCGCTCCTCTCCTCTTCCATTTCAAAACCACCGCCCCTCCTCTCCTGTTCCAGTCCAAAAACAACGTCGCTCCTCTCCCGTTCTAATCCAAAACCAGCGCCGCTCCTCTCCTCTTCCATTCAAAAAACACCGCCGGTGAGTGAAGGTGCTGTGGATAAGTAGATCAATGGAGGAGTACGACTGATACGTGAGGATCGCAGACGGCGACCCTATGAAGCTAGCTAGGATGTTGGAGATACATTCTTGGTTTGACAACAAGGACCACCTAGCAGCGACGGTGACATCCATGGCCAAATATCTGCAATAGAGCGAAAAGGCGGCGATACTCCCGGAGGGAGTCGCGCCGGAGTACATAGAGCTGCTCCTCTGGGCCATGGAGCAAACAGATTCACCGTATCCGATCGTGAGGGAGCGGTGGTGGGAGTATCGATCCCAGATGGAGCATCCACCAGAGATTGAAGGATCGAGCATCTACAGGGTGCCGTTTGTGAGGGTGTCCTGCCAGAGCGAGCTGGTGGAGTCTTCGTCGACCGAACCCAACTGCAAGAGGAGAAAAGCAGTTGCCCCGACGACGCTTCCCCGCCATCGTCTCCCTCGCCGTTCACATTGTCTCACGGGGCGGCTGTCTGCCGCCGAGGAATAGGAGGGGACTGCCCCCCAGCCCAATAGTCGGGCAGGTTGTGAATTGTCAGGAGGAGCTTAGGGTTGTCAGTATTTGCAGGTTGTGAATTGTGTTTTGTGTTGTGTATTTTGAGAGTACTTTCATATATGAATGTCTTTTGAATTTCAGATTTGAAGTATTGAGCATATGAAGAATTTTATGAATTCTAGAGATCTATTTTTAGCACTTAAAAAAATGTAGTTTCATAGGAGTATAAAAGTGCAGACGAGAAGAAACTGCAAGTTTCAGTCTCAGATAAGAAACTGCAACTTTCAGAGGCAGAGCATTTATATTAACACTTCCTTTTCAAACAGGGTTAACATCATGTTGGAAGTTTTATTCGTGGTCGAAAATGGAACTACCAGCCAGTTAACATCATGCTGATCAACATTCATGCATAGCACATCTTCGTATGATGCACAGTCGAAATGCCCACACAATGTTGAGTGTGCGAAACAAAGAGAAAACGAGGGACGGGGTTTTGGCAAGTGTTGGACGTGGTTTTGGGCTGCCCTGTCTAGGTTTTCATTTTTAACATGCGCAGCCCACGACCTCGGATGGGAGGGCCTGTTTGTATTTTCCTAGGGCCGTCATATATCGACCGGCCTATGGACCTCCCATCCGAGGTTTTATTTTTGGCAGCCCAATTTATGTATTTTTTTGAAGAAAACGTAGGAGTCTGTTCTATTTTTCTATATAAGAATAGGAACGCCAGGTACAACTTATGTTTCCCTTTTAACTATATTATATATATTTAAATTATTTTATATGTTATTATATATTATTTTTATTGTCATCATATATTTAACAGATACTTACATATGTAAGAAAACAATAACCCACATCTTATTAACTTATAAAAATAATTTCTTAACAAATAAAATCCTGGATTGTTTTGGCACGAAAATCCTAGTGATTGTGTACAAAAGCTTGGTAAGATTTACGAATGTAATAATATCACTTATTATTTAAATATATTTATAACAAAATGCTTAGCCCTTTTTTATTTTATGATAACATTGCTGGCCCAACCCAACATTATAATTGGAATCAGCCCAACAAAATCGTGTATCTAGATAAAGTGCAAATGGCCTGTAATTTTTTAGGAAATAAAATAAAATAGGCCGCATGAAAGCTACATTAATTGTTCACCCAGCCCAGCTAATGGCTGTAATTCAAAAAAAAATTGACTGTAAATTCTACCGCGCAAAAAAAGACTGTAAATTCTGAAAAAATGGGTTGAATACGTGCCACATTTTTGGAGGCTGAAATGTGGGCCAATAGGTCGAAGCCAACGCAAGTCGTTGTAAATTTAGTCAACAAATGATTCTGACATGTTAGCCATTGGATTTACATCCAACGACCGACATCCATCTTCAATCTCTCGTCTTCTTCCTCCAGCGCCGCTGGGACCACCTCCCACCTCCTGCTGCTAGCAGCTCTGCTTAGCACGCTTCGCTATGAAGCGCCACTCCACCGTTGGCCATGCCATCCCTCCAACCCTCCAAACCTCCTGTTCTTCCCCACCGACTGCCAAACCACACCGCGCTAGAACCAGTTAACCCTCGTACACCTCTCCGTCTGCGACTCTACTCCCGCGTCTTCCCATCTCCGGCTCGTTGCTGTCCGGGGCCTCGCTGTCGTGATGCGCTCGGCGCGGCGTGGTCAACATGGTCAACGAACGGCACCATCGGAAGTAGGTTGTGCGTGGAGAGGCTGACAGCTGGGTCCACGGCCGCACACAAGGAAATGCCTCCTTATTACACGCAAAATAATGATTCCTCCAGCTGACATCTGGGACCCACCGGAAGGGCCTCTGTATTTCGTGAAAAAAATGTGCCCCCCGCTGACTTGTCGGACCCACCAGCTATCTTCGCACGCAAGGAAGTGCCTCCTTATTACGCACAAAAAAATGAATACCCCCCTGCCAGCTGGAACCCAGCATACTGGGAGGCTGACTTGTGGGCCTACCAGGTTGACGGGGACGGAGGGCTTTGTCAACTTAGTCAATATGAATGATTCTAGCTCCTGTTACCGTACGATGTTCATCCAACGGTTGTAGTGCGTCTTCAACCTCTGGTCTTCTTGCTCTAGCCGCCCAAACCAGCGCCGGTCGTGCCGCATGCTCCTGCCTCCTGTGGCCGGCTGTGATGCCGCGGAGGCCTCACCGCCCCCTACTACTCCAACCGCTGGCCAGGCCATCCCTCTACTCACCCACACCCATGTTAATCTATGGCGACAACAGCCTCACACCGCAGCCGAACCAGTGAACCCTCGTATTCCTCTTCACGTGGGCATCCACTGCTACGTCTTCCCCGGCTCCGAGTCGTCCCCTTCCTAGGCCTCGCCGTCGTCCACCGCCGTGGTCCTCTCGGCGCGGCATGGTCAACATGGTCAAGGAACGACTTCCATCGGACGTGGACTGTACGTGGAGAGGCTGACAGCTGGGCCACTGCCGCAGCAAGGAAGTACCTCCTTATTACGTGCAAAATAATTATTCCTCCACCTGACAGCGGGGACCCACCGGACGGGCCACCGTATTTCACGAAAAAAACATTTCCCCCCTGACTGCTGGGACCCACTAGCTACACCTTCGCACGCAAGGAAGTGCGTCCGGGAAAAAAAAAAACGATTCGCCCCCCTGACTGCTGGGACCCACCAGCTAAATCTTCGCACGCAAGGAAGTGCGTCCGAAAAAAAACGATTCACCCCCTGACTGTTGGGGACCCACCAGCTACATCTTCACACACAAAGGAAGTGCGTCCGGGCAATAAAAAAACGATTCACCCCTCTGACTGCTGGGACCCACCAGCTACATTTTTGCACGCAAGGAACTGCTTGACAGTCGGGACCCACCTGGTCGAAGCGTATGTAGCATTGTCATTTTGGTTGCGAACTTGTATGTACATATATACTGGTCGATGTAGAGGCGCGCACGTGTCGTAGTAGAGGCGCGTACGTGTCGTAGTAGAGGCGCGCACGTAGCATGTACACGTACGTACAGCGGCCAGGGTGCAAGAAAGAAAATACGACCACATATGTGTACATACGGGCGGGGTCTCGAACGCCTAGTCGCGCATACATACGGGGAGGGCTCATGTTCATGGTGAGGCAGCGGAATGCGTCGTGTTCATGGGGAGGCAACGGAATGCATCGTGTTCATGGGGAGGCAACGGAATGCGTCGTGTTCATGGGGAGGCAACGGAATGCGTCGTGTTCATGGGGAGGCAACGGAATGCGTCGTGTTCATGGGGAGGCAACGGAATGCGTCGTGTTCATCGGGAGGCAACAGAACGCGTGGGACCCAACCGGTTTGGACGGAACAGGCAATGGAAACGAGGCCTGGCGTACCGCAGAACAGAGGAAACAGACCTCCTATGGTCGAAACGGGGGTCCTATTGATTGGGAGGGGTGTGGCGTACTGCAAAACGGACCTCCTACGGTCGAAACGGGGGTCCTGTTGATCGGGAGGGGTGTGGCGTACCGCAAAACGGATGAAACGGACCTCCTACGGTCGAAATGGGGGTCCTGTTGATCGGGAGGGGCGTGGCGTACCGCAAAACGGACGAAACGGACTTGTGTTGGAGCGCTACGGTTGAAACGGGGGTCCTGTTCATCGGGAGGGGTGTGGCGTACCGCAAAACGGACGAAACAGACTTGTGTTGGAGCGCTACGGTCAAAACGGGAGGGAGGGAGGGGTGTGGCGTACCGCAAAACGGGACTCCATGTTATACCGTTCATCTCCACCGTCGACCTCCTCCAGCCTCCACGGGCTACCGTCGACCTCCTCCAGCCTCCACGGGCTCCTGTTCATCCAACCTCCACCGCGCGCTACTCCACCGGCTACTGTTCAACCACCCCTCCATGGGCACCCCTCCACCGTCTACCGTTCATCCAGCCCTCCACACCACGGGGTCCTGTTCAACCACCCCTCCACGGCCACCCCTCCACAGTCTACTGTTCATCCAGCCCTCCACACCATGGGTTCCTGTTCATCCAGAGGCAACGCCACCGCTCACTGTTCATCCAAACCCCCCGCAACACTCACTGTTCATCCAATCGATCGGCTTCAGTTAGCAGCAGTAGCGAAGGAATCGCTCCATCGGGTTCAGTTAACAGCCATCGATCGATCGCTCGGGTTTAGTAATGCGTAGCCTGCAGTGCAATCGCTCGGGTTCAGTTAGAGCCCAACGCCTCGCTCGGCTTCAGTTAGAGCCAACGCCTCGCACACACACGCGTACGTACGAGAGAAACGCGCATCGCTCCGCCCCGACCTCCCACTGTAACCGGCAACTCCCCGAAATTTTCCTCCCCCTCGCTTCTACCACGCTTTTTTCCGTCATGGACGGCCTAAAAAATGTCATGCAGCTGCGTCTCCGCCCCGCCCAGGACGAAAAGCCCATTTTCTATCATGATTTTTTGTCATAGAAGTGGGATCCCACCACATCTATGATGATACCGGGTTTTGTCACAATTATCGTCATAGAAGTGTCATATGTATGACAGAAAAAAATTTTGTTCGGCCCAAAATGTCACGGATGTGTCTTTTTTTTGTAGTGTTGCTTAATGGGTTACTCTGTTCTTATGAAGTTAATACTCTAGATGCATGCTGGATAGCGGTCGATGTGTGGAGTAATAGTAGTAGATGCAGGCAGGAGTCGGTCTACTTGTTGCGGACGTGATGCCTATATACATGATCATGCCTAGATATTCTCATAACTATGCACTTTTCTATCAATTGCTCAAGAGTAATTTGTTCACCCACCGTAATACTTATGCCATCTTGAGAGAAACCACTAGTAAAACCTATGGCCCCTGGGTCTATTTTCCATCATATAAGTTTCCGATCTACTTTATTTCGCAAAATTTACTTTCCAATCTATATCATAAAAATACCAAAAATATCTATCTTATCTTATTATCTCTATCAGATCTCACTTTCGCAAGTGGCCGTGAAGGGATTGACAACCCCTTTATCGTGTTGGTTGTGAGGTTCTTGTTTGTTTGTGTAGGTACGAGGGACTTGCGTGTAGCCTCCTACTGGATTGATACCTTGGTTCTCAAAACTGAGGGAAATACTTACGCTACTTTGCTCACTACAAAAAAAGACAGATCCATGACATTTTGGGCCGAACGAATTTTTTTCTGTCATACATATGACACTTCTATGACGATAATTGTGACAAAACCCGGTATCATCATAGATGTGGTGGGCTCCTACTTCTGTGATAAAAAATCATGACAGAAAATGGGCTTTTCGTCCTGGGCGGGCCGGAGACGCAGCTGCATGACATTCTTTGGGCCGTCCATGACGAAAAAAACCGTGGCAGAAGCGAGGGGGAGGAAAATTTCGGGGAGTTGCCGATTACGGTGGGAGAGCGATGCGCGTTTCTCTCGTACAGGTACGCGTGTGTGTGCGAGGCGTTGGCTCTAACTGAACCCGAGCGAGGCGTTGGGCTCTAACTGAACCCAAGCGATTGCACTGCAGGCTATGCGTTACTAAACCCGAGCGATCGATCGATGGCTGTTAACTGAACCCGATGGAGCGATTCCTTCGCTACTGCTGCTAACTGAAGCCGATCGATGCTGTCTCTGGGATGAACAGTGAGCGTTGCGGGGGGGGGGGGGGGGTTTGGATGAACAGTGAGCGGTGGCGTTGCCTCTGGATGAACAGGAACCCGTGGTGTGGAGGGCTGGATGAACAGTAGACGGTGGAGGGGTGGTCGTGGAGGGGTGGTTGAACATGACCCCGTGGTGTGGAGGGCTGGATGAACAGTAGACGGTGGAGGGGTGCCTGTGGAGGGGTGGTTGAACAGTAGCCGATGGAGTAGCGCGCGGTGGAGGCTGGATGAACAGCAGCCCGTGGAGGCTGGAGGAGGTCGACGGTAACCCGTGGAGGCTAGAGGAGGTCGACGGTGGAGATGAACAGTATCCCGTGGAGTCCCATTTTGCGGTACGCCACACCCCTCCCCCCGTTTCGACCGTAGCGCTCCAACACAAGTCCATTTTGTCCATTTTGCGGTACGCCACACCCCTCCCGAGCAACAGGACCCCCATTCTGAACGTAGGAGGTCCGTTTCCTCCGTTGTGCGGTATGCCAGGCCTCGTTTCCATCGCCTGTTCCGTCCAAGCCCTCCCGATGAACACGACCACGCATTCCGTTCCGACCCAGCCGGTTGGCTCCCATGCGTTCCGTTGCTTCCCGATGAACACGACGCATTCCGTTGCCTCCTCATGAACACGACGACGATGTTGTTTCTCCGTTCCGACCCAGCCATGTACGTATGCGCGAGTAGGCGTTCGAGACCCTACCCGTATGTACGTACGTGGCCGTATTTTCTTTCTTGCACCCTCGCCGATGTACGTACGTGTACATGCTACGTGCGCCGCTACTACGACACGTGCGTGCCTCTACATCTACGACACGTGCGCGCCTCTACATCGACCAGTATGTACGTACACGTTCGCGACCAAAATGACAACGCTATGTACGCTCCGACCAGGTGGGTCCCGACTGTCAGGCACTTCCTTGCATGTGAAGATGTAGCTGGTGGGTCCCAGCAGTCAGGGGAGCGAATCGTTTTTGTTTTTGTTTTGCCCGGACGCACTTCCTTGCGTGCGAAGATGTAGCTGGTGGGTCCCAGCAGTCAGGAGGGCGAATCTTTTTTTTGCCCGGACGCACTTCCTTGCGTGCGAAGGTGTCGCTGGTGGGTCCCAGTGGTCAGGGGGGGGGGCGAATCGTTTTGTTTTTTCGCCCGGACGCACTTCCTTGCGTGTGAAAATGTAGCTGGTGGGTCCCAGCAGTCAGGGGGAATCGTTTTTTCGCGAAATACAGTGGCCCGTCCGGTGGGTCCCAGCTGTCAGGTGGAGGAATCATTATTTTCCACGTAATAAGGAGGCACTTCCTTGCTACGGCCGTGGACCCAGCTGTCAGCCTCTCCACGTACAGTCTATGTCCGATGGAAGTCGTTCCTTGACCACGTTGACCACGCTGCGCCGAGAGGTCCAGGGCGGTGGATGACGGCGAGGCCTAGGAAGGGGACGACGGGGAGCCGGGGAAGACGCGGCAGTGGAAGCCCGCGCGGAGAGGAGTACGAGGGTTCACTGGTTCGGCTGCGGTGTGAGGCTGCCGTCGCCACAGGGGCTGGCCAGCAGTGGGAATAGTAGGGGCGGTGAGGCCTCCGCGGCAGCACAGCCGGCCACGGGAGGCAGGAGCATGCGGCACGACCGGCGCTGCTTTGGGCGGTTGGAGCAAGAAGACCAGAGGTTGAAGAAGCACTACGACCGTTGGATGGACATCGTACGGTCACTAGAGCTAGAATCGTTCATATTGACTAAAGTTGACAATGGCCCCCGTCCTAGTCAACTTAGTAGGCCCACAAGTCAGCCTCCCACCATGGTGGGTCCCAGCTAGCAAGGGGAGTATTCATTTTTTTGTGCGTAATAAGGAGACACTTCCGGTGGGTCCGAGCTGACTGCGCGGGGAACGTTTTTTTCGCGAAATATGCTGGCCCGTCCGGTGGGTCCCAGTAGTCAGGGGGGAAATGTTTTTTTCGCGAAATAACGTGGCCCGTCCGGTGGATCCCTGCTGTCAGCCTCTCCACGTACAGTACTCTTCCGATGGAAGTCAGTCGTTGACCATGTTGACCACGTCACGCCGAGAGCACCAGGGCGGTGGTCTGGACGACGGCGAGGCCTAGGAAGGGGACAACGCGGAGCCGGGGAAGACGCACCAGTGGTATCCCGCGCGGAGAGTAGTACGAGGGTTAACTGGTTCGGCTACGGTGTGAGGCTGCTGTCGCCGAAGAATAACAAGGGGTGTGGGTGAGTAGAGGGATACCCTGGGCCAGCGGTGGGAGTAGTAGGGGGGCGGTGAGGCCTCTGCGGCATCACAACCGGCCACGAGAGGCAGGAGCACGCGGCACGACCGGCGCTGCTTTGGGCGGCTGGAGCAAGAAGACCAGAGGTTGAAGAAGCACTATGGCCGTTGGATGGACATCGTACGGTCACTGCAGCTAGAATCGTTCATATTGACTAAGTTGACAAAGCCCTCCATCCCCGTCAACTTAGTTGGCCCACAAGTCATCCTCCCACTATGGTGGGTCGCATCTAGCAGGGTGGGTATTCATTTTTTTGTTCGTAATAAGGAGGCACTTCCTTGCATGCGAAGATATAGTTGGTGGGTCCGACATGTCACCGGGGGGAACATTTTTTTCGCGAAATACAGAGGCCCTTCCGGTGGGTCCCAGCTGTCAGGTGGAGGAATCAGTATTTTGCGCATATAGTCCACGGCCGATGGATGTCATTCGTTGACCACATTGACTAGGCCGTGCCGAGAGCACCATGGCGGTGGACGACGGCGATGCCTAGGAAGGTAACGGCACAGAGCCGGGGAAGACTCGACAATGGTTACCCACGCAGTGGGGAGTACGAGGGTTTACTGGTCCGGCTACCGTCGCCGGAGAATAACAGGAGGTGTGGGTGAGTAGAGGAATGGCCTGTCCAGCAATGAAGTAGGGTGGGGCAGTGCGGCCTGTGCGGCAGCACCGCCGGCCACGGGAGGCGGGAGAAAGCAGTCCCACTGGAGCTCGTTTGGGCGGCTGGAGCAAGAATACCAGATATTTAAGAAGCAGCACGGCCGTTGGATTAACATCCAACGGTCACTAAGTTGACAAAGCCAAAGTACACGTCAACCTAGTAGACACACAAGTCAGCCTCCAAATCTGTCCCAAACAGCATACAACCCGAAATTTCTAGCCAGATTCAAATTAATTTTAAATCTAAATATACCTTAATTTAAATTCAATGAAATTTTACCCGCACAAAAACAATGAAATTTAAAATATCAAAATCCAAAAGAAAACAGTATTTGGGAACTAATTGCCTGTTTGCTGTATTTTTTCATTTTACAGCCCATTTATTATTACTTATAGCCCATTTATTATTACTTATAGCCCATTTCTTATTACTTATAGCCCATTTTCTGGGCAAAATGCGTCCCTCCTCGTCTTGAAAGATTTCCGGCCCAGCAGGGCGTAGAAAAGCAAGTAGGCCTATGTTGGTTATTCTGCAAAAAACAAAATAGCTGGCTAGCCATTTTTCAGAAAGGAAAAAACCAAACTGGGTTGGTCATGTGCTAACATATGAAATAAAAGCCTGGGCTAGACGGGCCACGGGTCCCGCATGATGAAGCCATGTACCTAGGGTAGGGTCATGGACCTGTCCAAGATACCCTCCCCAAGGACATCTCTAGAAGAAACCACTTGTCAGTCGACCTGGAAGGATTCCACTCGACGGACTTGAAGACACTCGACCATGAAGCCAACCACTCGACCGCCAGGAGATCTAAAGTCCATCTGCACTCAAACGGTCGGTCATTAAGTAGCTTTTATGGTCATCATAGCACTTTATGTGGGGCGTTACCAGTAACCCCCGATCTTAATATACTTTAAACCCTACATAACTGAGGGCCGGAGGGGTCTGGCGAACTCTATATAAGCCACCCCCCTCCTCGGTGTCAAGGGTTCGCACCCCTTTAACTCATACGCACATAATACAGTCGACCGCCTCCGGGCTCCGAGACGTAGGGCTGTTACTTCCTCCGAGAAGGGCCTGAACTCGTAAACATATTGCATATACAACTACTCCATAGCTAGGATCTTGCCTCTCCATTCCTACCCCCCTATTCTACTGTCAGACTTAGAACCACGACAGTTGGTGCCCACCGTGGGGCAGGTGTCTTAGCGACCTATTGGAGAAGTTGCGATTGTTCCGATCTCCTTCATCATGGTTTCAGGCGGAGTTTTGGTTGAGGGCCGCGAGATCCGTCTCGGCGCACTCACGTTCATCGCCGACGACTCCGCTTGGCTTCAGGAGGCTCCACTCGACATCGACGCGCTCCCTGTCCGCGGGGCGACGCACTTGCGTGCGTGCGTCCGCGGTGTCCTCCTGCGGCAACCGTCGACCCAGTATTGGTCGACCCCTGTGTCGTCCTCCCTCCCTGTCTCCTGCCGGTGCAAGCGCTCCGGTCGGTCGAGACTTCAGCGGTGGATGAGGCACGCGGTGGCTCGCCAGTCGGCCACTCCCCAAGTCGTGGCGATCGAGCCCGATGAATCTCTCTACGGCCTGTTCGACTGGCTCCATAGAGACTGCATCCGAGTGCGACAGCAGTGATCCGGCGGCGGAGGTTCTGATGGTCAATGGACCATGCAGTCCTCCCGGTTTTCCCCGCACCGACGGAGTCGATGGCAGAGGCGATCCGGCGCAAGCCCATGAAGAGTATCAACCCGAGCCCCTCACTTCGCTGCAGAGGGAAGATCTTCGCCGCCGGAACATGGATGCGCTACACACTCCTATCGTTGGAGAAACCCCCGAGGCTCATGCTTTGGACGATGCGCGCCTGGCCAACTTGGCTGAGCGCACTCGACTGGAAAACCTCCAGCGAGCACTCGACGAGCGTGTGCGGCAAAGGGTTCTAGACTCCAGTCGACATCAACTCTTTCCACCACCGACTTAGGTATATCGAACTCCGATTCAGAATCTAGCAGCTGCAGCCCGTATAGCAGAGTCGATTCAACCTTCCCAGTCAGAGGCTGGCAGAGGCTTGCTACAGATCAGAGATTTGCTCTGGGCAGCAGGAGATCAAAATTCAGCTGTATCGCAGTCGCGGAATAGGATTCACAGTAGATCCGTCGCTGCGAATACAGTCTAGTCGGCTCATAGCCCAAGATCGCCCCTGACGCGTGAGGGACGTGGAGGCCGGCATGATCAGTATGATGACCGATTTGATTGTGATGATCGATGTTGAGTGCCCACTCCTCCCCCAAAGGGGTGGATCATACGCGCCTCGACAGCAAGATGACAGACGCCATCACAGTGTTGGGCGAAGGGTTCCAGTCGACCCCAGAGAACCAGGCTTTGATGCGAGATCCATTATCGTTCAAGGTTTGGTCGACACGAACAGAGCTCACCGAGAAGGCCATGACAGAGATGTGCCCACCAGCAGCAGAGTTCACGTCTCAGGACCAGAGTGTTTTAGCAGAGCCATCAGGGCCACGGTGATTCCTCCCAACTTCAGGTTGGCAACTGGTGTCAGTAAGTTCACTGGTGAGTCCAAGCCTGATACTTGGCTTGAGGACTACCGAGTGGCTATTCAGATTGGTGGCGGCAATGATGAGGTGGCCATGAAACACCTACCTCTTATGTTGAAGGGCTCGCTAGAGCATGGCTGAATTAGTTGGCACCTAGCAACATTTACACTTGGGAAGATCTTGCCCGAGTGTTTCTCAGAACATTTGAAGGAACTTGCAAGCGACCAGCAAGGTTGACAGAGCTGCAATCTTGTGTGCAAAAGTCGAATGAGACTCTGAGGGATTACATCCAAAGGTGGATCACATTGCATCACAGGGTAGAGAATGTATCTGATCACCAGGCAGTCTGTGTCTTCAAGGAAGGTGTTAAGAACAAAGAGCTGAGTTTGAAATTCAGTCGAACCAGAGACATGACCCTGAGTCGAATGATGGAGATTGCCACCAAGTATGCCAATGGTGAAGAAGAGGATCGGCTCCGGAGTGGCAAGTACAAGTCAGCCACTCATGAAACCGGGGGAGGGAACTCTAGTCGGAAGCAGAGGCGGAAAGCCGAGCCAGCTGCTCCTGGAGAAGCCTTGGCTGTGACTGAAGGAAAGTTTAAAGGGAAGCCCAAAGGGTCTTGGAACCCTAAGAAGGTAAAGGACAAGGAAGGGAATGACGTGATGGATTTGCCGTGCCACATCCACACGAAGAAAGATGAGGAGGGTAAATTCATTTATCCGAAACATACCACTCGATAGTGTCGGCTCTTGATCCAGCAATTCCAGGGGAAGCAACCCAAAGATAAGGAAAAGGAGTCGGACAAAGTTGAGGACAAAGAAGATAGTGATGATGGATATCCCCAAGTCAATTCCACCCTGATGATTTTTGCTGATGTTGAAAGCAAAAGTTGATTGAAAGTTATCAACCGAGAGGTGAATATGGTTGCTCCGCTGACACCCAGTTATCTGAAGTGGTCTCAGACTGCCATCACATTCGACTAGTCCAATCATCTGACACACATAGCCACCCCTGGGAGGCAAGCTTTGGTGGTTGACCCAGTCGTCGAAGGCACTCGACTGACTAAAGTCTTGATGGATGGTGGCAGCGGCCTGAATATATTGTATGCAGAAACGTTGAAAGGGATGGGTATTCGATGTCCAGACTCAGTACCAGCAACATGAGTTTCCATGGAGTCATTCCTGGGAAGAAGGCTGAGTCACTCGGCCAAATTGCTCTTGATGTGGTTTTCGGTGATTCCAAGAATTACCGCAAAGAAAAGTTGACATTTGAAGTGGTGGATTTCCAGAGTGCTTATCACGCTATTTTGGGCAGGCCAGCTTATGCACGTTTCATGGCTCGACCATGCTATGTGTACCTCAAAATGAAGATGCCTGGTCCCAAAGGTGTGATCACTATTACTGGCGGAAGAGTGCTTTTAGAAGGGCTCAAAGACCGCCGATGCTCAGATGGCAGTGGTAGAGCTGCAGGAATACCAGAAAACTGCAGATCCGAGTGATTTGTTGCGAGCTAAGAAGCCCACTACAGAGTCAGTGTTTCAGTCGTCCGGTGAGACAAAGCTGGTTCACATTCACCCAACCGATCCCAGTGCTGCTCCAACTCATATCTCTATAACTCTCGACTCCAAATGGGAAGAAGCACTCATCCAGTTCCTCCGTGAGAACTGGGACATCTTCGCATGGAAGCATGCTGACATGCCGGGTGTTCCTAGGGGACTGGCTGACCATCGCCTACGAGTCGACTCAAAAGTGAAACCTGTCAAGGAACATCTTCGACGGTCCGCCATCCAGAAGAGAAAGGCCATTGGCAAGGAGGTGGCTCGGCTCTTAGCAGCGGAGTTTATCCGAGAGATTTACCACTCCGAGTGGCTCGCCAATGTTGTCATGGTCCCCAAGAAGGACAAGTCACTTCGCATGTGCATTGACTTCAAACATATCAATCGGGCCTGCCCGAAAGATCATTTTCCTCTCCCTCGCATCGACCAAATAGTCGACTCAACTTCAGGATGTGAGCGCCTGTCTTTTTCAGACGCCTATTCCGGTTACCATCAGATCCGTCTATATGGACCCGACGAGATTAAAACAGCTTTCATCACTCCATTCGGGTGCTTCTGCTATGTCACCATGCCATTCGGCCTCAAGAATGCCGGAGCCACGTTCATGAGGATGATTCAGAAGTGTTTGCTCACTCAAATTAGTCGGAATGTGGAAGCATACATGGATGATATTTTGGTCAAATCACGGAAGGGTTCCAACCTGTTGACTGACCTTGCTGAAACATTTTCCAACCTCAGGAGGTATGATATCAAGCTTAATCCATCAAAGTGCACATTCGGAGTTCCTGGTGGAAAGTTGCTCGGTTTTCTCGTTTCCAAACAAGGAATCGACGCCAACCCAGAAAAAGTTGGCACTATACTCCGAATGAAATGCCCTGTGCGTGTGCACGATGTCCAGAAGCTTACTGGATGCTTGGCTGCTTTAAGTCGATTCATCTCTCGTCTCGGTGAAAAGGCATTGCCTCTTTACCGACTGATGAAGAAGTCAGACAAGTTCGAGTTGACTCCCGAAGCTGATGCAGCGTTTGCAGAGCTAAAAGCCCTACTCTCCACCCAGCCGGTGCTTGCTGCCCCAATCACCAAAGAGCCTTTGCCGGTTTACATTGCAGCCACAGGACAAGTCATCAGTACAGTACTTACGGTCGAGCGAGAAGAAGAAGGAAAAGCCTTCAATGTTCAGCGCCCAGTATATTATCTTTCCGAAGTGTTGACCCCATCAAAGCAAAGATACCCTCATTATCAGAAGCTTGTATATGGGATTTATATGACCACGAAGAAGGTTGCTCATTATTTCTCTGATCATTCCATTACAGTCGTCAGCGACGCCCCATTATTAGAGATTCTGCACAACAAAGATGCAACTAGTCGAGTGGCAAAATGGGCGATTGAACTCCTTCCCCTTGATATCAAGTTTGAGGCAAAGAAAGCCATCAAGTCCCAAGCAGTAGCTGATTTCATCGCCGAGTGGATTGAACAGCAACTACCAACTCAGGTTCACTCGAAGCACTGGACCATGTTCTTTGATGGTTCTAAGATGTTGAATGGTTCCGGTGCTGTGGTAGTGTTGGTTTCCCCCCGAGGAGATAAGCTCAGATATGTGCTCTAGATCCACTTTGATTCCTCCAATAACGAAGCAGAATTCGAAGCACTTTTGTATGGGTTGCGTATGGCCATTTCACTCGGCGTCCGTCGCCTCATGGTCTATGGCGACTCAGATTTGGTGGTTAATCAGGTGATGAAGGAGTGGGACGTCAGAAGTCCAGCCATGACTAGTTACTGCAATGCAGTGAGAAAGCTAGAGAAGAAATTTGAGGGGTTAGAGCTCCATCATATACCCCGACTAAAAAATCAAGTGGCTGATGATTTGGCAAAGATAGGTTCCAAGAGAGAAGCCATTCCCAGTAATGTGTTTTTGGAACACATCCATACACCATCAGTTCAAGAGGATCCTTTCACCGAAGAAGCTCCACAGCCAGAAAGTGTCACAGATCCGACTGAAGTTGAAGTTGCAGCTGTGGTCGACCTGATCATGGAAGTTTTGGTCATCACTCCCGACTGGACAGAGCCGTACATCGCGTATATCCTAAGGAAAGAGCTCCCAGAGAATGAAGAAGAGGCTCGACAGATCGTCCGTCGATCCAAAGCCTTTACCGTGATAAAGGGACAGTTGTACAGGGAAAGCGCGACTGGAGTCAGTCAGAAATGTATAACACCAGAAGAAGGTCGGATAATCCTTGACGATATCCACTCGGGGACCTGTGGTCATCATGCGTCCTCTCGGACCATTGTGGCTAAAGCATACCGAGCGGGATTTTACTGGCCAAGAGCAAATGAAATGCCAAAGGAAATAGTCGACAAGTGTGAAGGATGTCAGTTCTATTCCAATCTATCGCACAAACCCGCCTCAGCCTTGAAGACCATTCCACTCGTCTGGCCCTTCTCAGTTTGGGGGTTGGATATGGTTGGACCTCTGAGAACTGGCAGGAGCGGCTTCACTCACTTGCTAGTGGCAGTCGACAAGTTTACTAAATGGATTGAAGCTAAGCCTATCAAGAATCTTGATGTTGGTACTGCTATCAGCTTCATCAGAGAGTTGACATTCAGATATGGAGTTCCACACAGCATCATCACTGATAATGGATCAAACTTTGATTTTGACGAATTCAAAGCCTTTTGCGCCTCTCAAGGCACAAGAGTCGACTACGCTTCAGTCGCTCACCCCCAGTCGAATGGACAAGCTGAACAGGCAAATGGTCTAATTCTCAAAGGACTGAAACCCCGACTGATGCGTGATCTCAAACACGCAGCAGGCGCATGGGTCGATGAACTTTCGTCAGTTCTTTGGGGATTGAGGACCACTCCCAATCGATCGACTGGGAGAACTCCATTCTTCCTGGTCTATGGAGCTGAAGCAGTCTTGCCGAGTGACCTGCTTCACAATGCACCCCGAGTCAAGCTCTCACTGAAGATGAAGCAGAACAAGCCCGATAGGACGCAGTCGACCTTCTAGAAGAAGAAAGAGAGATGGCCATGATCCGATCGACTATCTATCAGCAGGACTTGAGTCGATTCCATGCTAGAAACGTGAAGAGTCGAGCCTTCCAAGAAGGAGATTTGGTTCTCCGAGTGGATCAGCAGAAGCCACACAAGCTTGCTCCTACTTGGGAAGGCCCCTTCATCGTCACCAAAGTCCTCCACAATGGCGCGTACCATCTTTACAATGTTGATCGCCAGATTGACGAGCCACAAGCTTGGAATGAGGAGCTGCTCTGCCCCTTTTATATTTAAGTATTCACTCGGATGAGATGTAATAAAAGTACTTCTGTAGTTTGTTTATTAAAGACAAGAGTGTTATAATTTTCCCAGTGATTGTTGTTACCTTTGTTTACATGAGAAATCCCCCAGTGTGTGGCTTAGCTGTGAATCCGTTTCGCCTAAGTTTGTAAAAAAAATCCCTACCGAGTGGTGAGCTAGCCTCCCACTCGGGGGCTTAGCTGCGAATCCGTTTCGCCTAAGTACTTGAAAATCCTACCGAGTGGTGAGCCAGCCTCCCACTCGGGGGCTTAGCTGCAGTCCAGTACTCGCCTAAGTGTTTAAAATCCTACCGAGTGGTGAGCCAGCCTCCCACTCGGAGGTTTAGCTGCAGTCCAAGTACTCGCCTAAGTGTTTAAAATCCTACCGAGTGGTGAGCCAGCCTCTCACTCGGAGGCTTAGCTGCAGTCCAAGTACTCGCCTAAGTATTTAATACAATGTGCGCTCTACAAGGACGACGAGGTGCAGGTCAACTGCTACCTTCTCCTTCCGAGCTACGCCACAAATACAACGCATGTTCTGCAAGGATGACAAGGTACAGGTCGACTGTTACCTTCTCCTTCGGAGCCACGGCACAAAAAATCCTACCGAGTCGAGAGCAAACCTCCCACTCGGGGGCTCAGCTGCAGTCCAGTACTCGCCTAAGTATCTGAAATCCTACCGAGTGGAGAGCAAACCTCCCACTCAGGGGCTTAGCTGCAGTCCAGTACTCACCTAAGTATCTGAAAATCCTACCGAGTGGAGAGCAAACCTCCCACTTGGGGGCTTAGCTGCAGTCCAGTACTCGCCTAAGTATTTGAAAATCCCACCGAGTGGAGAGCAATCCTCCCACTCGGGGGCTTAGCTGCAGTCCCGTACTTGCCTAAGTATTTGAAATCCCACCGAGTGGAGACCAATCCTCCCACTCGGGGGCTTAGCTGCAGTCCAGTGCTATCCTAAGTACTTAATCCATTCCGCTCTACAAAGATGACGAGGTACAGGTCGACTGCTACCTTCTCCTTCTGAGCTACGCCACAAATACAACATGCGCTCTGCGAGGATGACGAGGTGCAGGTCGACTGCTACCTTCTCCTTCTGAGCTACACCACAAATATAACATGCGCTCTGCAAGGATGATGAGGTGCAGGTCGACTGCTGCCTTCTCCTTCAGAGCTACGGCACAAAAAATCCTACCGAGTGGAGAGCAAACCTCCCACTCGGGGGCTTAGCTGCAGTCCAGTACTCGCCTAAGTATCTGAAAATCCTACCGAGTGGAGAGCAAACCTCCCACTCGGGGGCTTAGCTGCAGTCCAGTACTCGCCTAAGTATCTGAAAATCCTACCGAGTGGAGAGCAAACCTCCCACTCGGGGGCTTAGCTGCAGTCCAGTACTTGCCTAAGTATCTGAAAATCCTACCGAGTGAAGGGCAAACCTCCCACTTGGAGGCTTAGCTGCAGTCCAGTGCTCACCTAAGTATTTGAAAATCCCACCGAGTGGAGAGCAATCCTTCCACTCGGGGGCTTAGCTGCAGCCCAGTGCTCGCCTAAGTACTTAATCTATTCTGCTCTGCAAGGCTGACGAGGTGCAGGTCGACTGCTACCTTCTCCTTCTGAGCTACGCCACAAATACAATGTGCGCTCCATCCTGATCCGCAGGGACGCAGTTGTGACGCCCCTGATTCAATCGTACACTAATCATGCACGCAAATGTGTGTGATCAAGATCAGGGACTCACGGGAAGATATCACAACACAACTCTAAAACATAAATAAGTCATACAAGCATCATAATACAAGCCAGGGGCCTCGAGGGCTCGAATACAAGTTATCGATCATAGACGAGTCAGCGGAAGCAACAATATCTGAGTACAGACATAAGTTAAACAAGTTGCCATAAGATGGCTAGCACAAACTGGGATACAAATCGAAAGAGGCGCAGGCCTCCTGCCTGGGATCCTCCTAACTACTCCTGGTCGTCGTCAGCGGGCTGCACGTAGTACTAGGCACCTCCAGCGTAGTAGGAGTCGTCGTCGACGATGGCGTCTGGCTCAAGGACTCCAGCATCTGGTTGCGACAACCAGAAAGAAAGGAAAGGGGAAAAAGGGGGGGAGAAAGCAACCGTGAGTACTCATCCAAAGTACTCGCAAGCAAGGAACTACACTACATATGCATGGGTATATGTGTAAGGAGGCCATATCGGTGGACTGAACTGCAGAATGCCAAAATAAGAGGGTGATAGCTAGTCCTATCGAAGACTACGCTTCTGGCAGCCTCCGTCTTGCAGCATGTAGAAGAGAGTAGATTGAAGTCCTCCAAGTAGCATCTCCAAATAGCATCTCCAAGTAGCATCTCCAGTAGCATCGCATAGCATAATCCTACCCGACGATCCTCCCCTCGTCGCCCTGTGGAAAAGCGATCACCAGGTTGTCTGTGGAACTTGGAAGGGTGTGTTTTATTAAGTATCCGGTTCTAGTTGTCATAAGGTCAAGGTACAACTCCAAGTTGTCCTGTTACCAAAGATCACGGCTATTCGAATAGATTAACTTCCCTGCAGGGGTGCACCACATAACCCAACACGCTTGATCCCATTTGGCCGGACACACTTTCCTGGGTCATGCCTGGCCTCGGAAGATCAACACGTCGCAGCCCCACCTAGGCACACCAGAGAGGTCAGCACGCCGGTCTAAATCCTATGCGCGCAGCGGTCTGGGCCCATCGCCCATTGCACACCTACACGTTGCGTACGCGACCGGTGAGCAGACCTAGCAACCTCCATTACAAAGGAAGTTACGTTAACGCAGTCCAACCCGGCGCACGCCGCTCAGTCGCTGACGTCAAAAAGGCTTCGGCTGATACCACGACGCCGGGATACCCATAACTACGACTGCGTGAGTAGTTATGGGTATCCCGGTGTCGTGGTATCAGCCGAAGCCTTTTTGACGTCAGCGACTGAGCGGCGCGCGCCGGGTTGGACTGCATTAACGCAACTTCCTTTGTAATGGAGGTTGCTAGGTCTGCTCACCGGCCGCGTACGCAACGTGCAGGTGTGCAATGGGCGATGGGCCTAGACCCCTGCGCGCATAGGATTTAGACCGACGTGCTGGCCTCTCTGTTGTGCCTAGGTGGGGCTGCGACGTGTTGATCTTCTGAGACCGGGCATGACCCAGGAAAGTGTGTCCGGCCAAATGGGATCAAGCGTGTTGGGTTATGTGGTGCACCCCTGCAGGGAAGTTAATCTATTCGAATAGCCGTGATCTTCGGTAACAGGACGACTTGGAGTTGTACCTTGACCTTATGACAACTAGAACCGGATACTTAATAAAACACACCCTTCCAAGTTCCACAGACAACCTGGTGATCGCTTTTCCACAGGGCGACGAGGGGAGGATCGTCGGGTAGGATTATGCTATGCGATGCTACTGGAGATGCTACTTGGAGATGCTACTTGGAGATGCTACTTGGAGGACTTCAATCTACTCTCTTCTACATGCTGCAAGATGGAGGCTGCCAGAAGCGTAGTCTTTGATAGGACTAGCTATCCCCCTCTTATTCTGGCATTCTGCAGTTCAGTCCACCGATATGGCCTCCTTACACATATACCCATGCATATGTAGTTTAGTTCCTTGCTTGCGAGTACTTTGGATGAGTACTCACGGTTGCTTTCTCCCCCCTTTTTTCCCCTTTCCTTTCTTTTTGGTTGTCGCAACCAGATGCTGGAGTCCTTGAGCCAGACGCCATCGTCGACGATGACTCCTACTACGCTGGAGGTGCCTACTACTACGTGCAGCCCGCTGACGACGACCAGGAGTAGTTAGGAGGATCCCAGGCAGGAGGCCTGCGCCTCTTTCAATCTGTATCCCAGTTTGTGCTAGCCATCTTATGGCAACTTGTTTAACTTATGTCTGTACTCAGATATTGTTGCTTCCGCTGACTCGTCTATGATCGATAACTTGTATTCGAGCCCTCGAGGCCCCTGGCTTGTATTATGATGCTTGTATGACTTATTTATGTTTTAGAGTTGTGTTGTGATATCTTCCCGTGAGTCCCTGATCTTGATCGTACACATTTGCGTGCATGATTAGTGTACGATTGAATCGGGGGCGTCACAGCAGGTCGACTGCCATCTGTGCTCCATCCCTACCTGCGAGGGCGATGAAGTGCAGGTCGACTGGACTTGCCACCTCAGAGCTGCATCTCAAGTGTTAAAGTATATTTCGAGTGAAAGACAAAGTTCACTCGAAGGCAAGTGCAAGCATATTTAATGATAAGCCAAGTCCAGATAACACCCTACGGATTCAGAAGTACTCAGGCATCAAGCCTATAAAAGTTTATCGGTTACAAAACCACTCGGCATTGCGAGGCAAATTTAAGACGAAACATAGAAGTTTTTTACTCCTCGGGTAGAGGACTGGAAGGCGCGACAAATTGGTCCAGGTCGATTCTGTCAGCAATCCGAGTGGCAGCAGCAATAAAGGTCTCCATGAAAGATTGGAAGTCATGCTTCTTGGTATTGGCCACCTTGATGGAAACTAGCTTGTCCTCTCACGCATCCTTGCAGTGAACACGTACCAAGGACAGAGCAACATCAGCACCACACCTGGCAGAAGACTTCTTCCATTCCTGCACTCGACTTGGAACGTCATTCAGTCGAGTCATTAAAGACTCGAGGTCATTTTGAAGCGTCTCTCTTGGCCAGAGTGTCGTGTCGATTTGTGACACCACAACCTTCAGTCGAGCGAGGTAGTCGACCACACCAGCAACACGAGACTCTAGTCAGAGCACGTTCATAGCAGCTTCATCCTTCACAAGAGAGTTGATGGGGTCCAGGCTTGTCTCCACTCAACTGGTTTCCTCCTCGAAATTCTGGCAGAATTCTGTAAACACAATTCGAAGTTAAGCCAATAGTTTTATGATGAGTCGACGATAACAAGTCAGTCGAATAGAAGAGATTACCTTCAAGCATGAGGAATAGCTTCTTGGCAAGCCCTCCCAGATAAGCCTCCAGATTGTTCTTCTTCCCCGCTAGTTCGCTAGCCTTGTCACTCAGAGCTATCTTGTCATTCTTCAGTCGGCTGACCTCCTTGTTGGCCGTGTCGAGAGCAGCTTTCAGATTGGTGTTCTCCTCTTCAAGTTTACCGACTGAAGCCAGCTTTTCTTCTGCAAGCTTCGTCTTGTCCGAAGCCGCTTTCTGCGCCTTGACGAGGTCAAGGTCCTTCTTCTTCAGAGCCTCCTTCAGTTTATCTGCAATGTGACAATGAGATCAGAATCAGGAATGGACAAAAAAATAAAGGCAGTCGTCAAGATTCTCACCAAACATACCTTTTGCTTCCTCCTTCACCTTCGTGAAGTTCTCCTGGACAAGCTTCAAGTCAAGTTCGAGCTGGATATGTTTGTTCTCCAATTCAGTATAGCAAGCCACAAGCTCGCAAGATTTCTGCGAAAAGTCAGTCGACAAACATTAAAGATAGGTTGCTTCCGAGTGACCAAGAGAAAAAGCGTAGCATTTCTAAGACTACAGTCGAATCAAAATATTCAACAGTAGTCTCGGGGACTACACCCAGTGGGTGCACTCAGCGTGCCCCCACTGGTTCTACCGACTCGGTTCGATCAGTCGACCGAAAGAGACAAAAAGGTTATGATCCTAAACCATAGCTAACTGCCAGCAGTCAGCCACAGTATCATGACGATCGAAAAAAGAGAGAGAGGTTCTTCAGACCTTAGTCGACTGCCAGCAGTCGACCATGGTCTCGGGGACTACACCCAGTGGGTGCACTCAGCGTGCCCCCACTGGTTCCAAGATTCCATTCGACCAGACCGAGTGGAGAAGTTAGAGCGAAGAAATTCAAAGTATAAAGACTACAGTCGACTGCCAGCAGTCCACCATAGTCTCGGGGACTACACCCAGTGGGTGCACTCAGCGTGCCCCCACCAATCCAAAAATTTAATCGACACACCCAGTGGGTGTACAGATACAAAGATCTTCAGAAAGAAGAGTTTTCAGGTACCATATCCTAACAGAACAAGCGGTGACCAACTAACCTGGACGTTGCTCTGAAGAGCTGAGCTTGCATCATAATCCGCTTGACTGGCGTCCCGGATCGCCTTCACCTGCTCCATCATGACCCCTGCCTGGCGTATAGCCTCCTTAGCAGCACCCGCTTGGTCCTCTGGGACGTGGTGTGTAGCAAAAAGGGAAGGCGGATCGGCAGTCCGCGATGAAGGTCGAGCACTCGTCAGCGGCACAACGAAGGACACGGAAGTCCGAGTGACGTTGCCACCCTCCTGAACCAGCGTCTCAGGTGCTGATGCAACCTGAGCAGTCTTGCCAGCAGGCGCCTTTTTGTTCCTCCTCGGCCTCAGCGGCGCCTCATCGTCATCATCAGGGAGATCAATGACATGAGGTGGGGATACAGGAAAGATTCAAAGTTAAAAACGAAAATCCAATCGACCAAAAGTGAAACTTCAGAGATCATACCAAGGTTGGAGGTGCAGCGCCTTCCATTTCTTGGCCTTCGTTCTAGACAGAGGTCTCGGAGGTAGCAGCACTGTGGAGTTCAGAAATCAGTCGGTTAGCCAACGAGTCGACCAAGAGTTTGTCCATGATAAATGAGAAAATGTAAGTTCTGTTGTTACCCGGAAATGGTGGGAACGACCATCCTCATCTTGGGCAAGGCCTTCGGCGGCTTTGATGATGCCGCTCGGGGATGCTTCGGTGCTTTTTCAGTCGGTGCCGGAGAGGTAGTCCGAGGGCGCTTCGTCGACTGCCCAACAGGCATAGTCGCTTTACCACGCTCGACCGCAGGGTTGTGGGTGAGCTTGGATCGCCTTTCCGTGCGAGGAGGGTCGACTTCCTCCTCCTCTTCCTCCTCCTCCTCTTCACTGGAGCCGTCATCATCTTCATCCTCCTCACCATCAGATTGCCACTCCTCCTGACTTTCACCTCCGCTCCCCTCCTCCTCCTCGACCTGTTCTTGCGCCCCGTTGGGCATAGAGTACATCTCAATAGTGGCCTGGAAGACAACAAACAAGACAGAAGTCAGTCGACTGATTTTAAGCAAAGCAGAGTGAAGAAAACAAGATCACAGTCGGAGATGCAGAATTGGACCTTGTCTACTTCGTATGATTGGTCGAGTGGAGGAATCCTCCTGGCTCCTCGGGGGTTGTCCTTGTTCCTTGTGATGGCAGTCATCCACCTCTCCAGTGTGGCATCCTCGACCTCCTCTGGGTGGATCCGAGTGGTGTCTTCAGTGCCAGAATACATCCACATCGGATGTTCTCGATATTGAAGCGGCTGGATGCATCGTCGGAGGAAGACCTCCAAGAGATCCATGTCGGTCACCCCGTCACGGATAAGCTGGACTACACGCTCGACCAGCACCTTAACTTGCGCCTTCTCCTCCGGGACCACCTTCAAAGTGGACGGCTTCCTCACTCGGTCCATGGAAAAAGGAGGGAGTCCAGTCGACTGCCCTGGCGTCGGCTGGTCTTGGCAGTAGAACCAGGTCGACTGCCACCCACGGACTGACTCAGGAAGGACCATGGCCGGAAAGGCACTTTTCCCCCTCATTTGAACCCCAAGACCCCCACACATCTGAATCACTTGGGTTTTCTCGTCACTCGGATTGGCCTTTTTCACCGTCTGGGAGCGACAGGTGAAAATGTGTTTGAAAAGGCCCCAATGAGGCCGACAACCCAAGAAATTCTCACACAAGGACACGAAAGTAGCGAGATACACGATGGAGTTGGGTGTGAAGTGGTGGAGTTGTGCCCCAAAGAAGTTCAGAAATCCCCGAAAGAAAGGGTGAGGAGGCAAAGAAAACCCGCAGTCAACATGGGTGGCCAAGAGGACACACTCACCCTCCTGAGGCTGCGGCTCTGACTCCTTCCCCGGGAGCCGCGCTGCTCCATGGGGGATCAACCCTTCATTGGCCAGGTCGTCAAGATCTTTCTGACGAATCGTCCAGCGGATCCAGTCGCCCTGGATCCAGCCCTGCGGCAGGCCGGCCCTTGACGAGGATCCGCCCCGACTGGTCGCCCCTCTCTTCGCTTTTGCCGTCGCCTTCTTCGCCCGCTCCAAAGCTGCCGTCTTCTCCTTCACCATCATCGTCAACGAAGCGCGCACGGAGCAACAACGCTGGGATGGAGGCGAACGCGGCGGATGAGTCTGAGGAAGAGGGAGAGGGAAATGAGGGCGCACTGTTCAAAAAACCCCGTCCGGCGCCTTATATGAGGTTGCTTCTGAGTGACTGACTTGTAGGCCCGGACGATCCTGTCAAATCCCGCAACAGTCGCGCGCGCGATACGTGGCGAAAAAGGTGGCACGGCGATCGAGGCGTTCCTGCCTTATCCCATCCGAGTACCGCGGCCTCCTCCGCCTCACGCGCTTCCCGAAACTGCACAGCAACTTGTCAGACGGGAGATTTCCTCCGCTCTGTTGTTCGGAGATCTCCAAGTACAGAAAATTCACTCAACGGATACAAAGAATGGATCAAGGCGACTGAAAAAGAAGTTGGTGCCATCACCTAAGTTCATTGATCCACAACAAGACATACTCATAGAACAAAAAATGAGTCGAAAGAGTTCTCAACTCCTTCCCCACTCAAACCTCGATCCATTCGGGGGATAATGATGAAGCCATGTACCTAGGGTAGGGTCATGGACCTATCCAAGATACCCTCCCCAAGGACATCTCTAGAAGAAACCACTTGTCAGTCGACCTGGAAGGATTCCACTCGACGGACTTGAAGACACTCGACCATGAAGCCAACCACTCGACCTCCAGGAGATCTAAAGTTAGTCTGCACTCAAACGGTCGGTCGTTAAGTAGCTTTTATGGTCATCATAGCACTTTATGTGGGGCGTTACCAGTAACCACCGATCTTAATATACTTTAAACCCTACATAACTGAGGGCTAGAGGGGTCTGGCGAACTCTATATAAGCCACCCCCTCCTCGGTGTCAAGGGTTCGCACCCCTGTAACTCATACGCACATAATACAGTCGACCACCTCCGGGCTCCGAGACGTAGGGCTGTTACTTCCTCTGAGAAGGGCCTGGACTCGTAAACATCTTGCGTATACAACTACTCCATAGCTAGGATCTTGCCTCTCCATTCCTACCCCCCTATTCTACTGTCAGACTTAGAACCACGACATTGCACAACCCAGTTGATACCCTTCTCCATCCCGAAAAAAGAAAATTACCGCGCGCGCTGCTGGGTCCCTACTGTCATCCTCACCATGTACAGTCATCTCCTTATTCCTCTCGGTTGTTAACCATGTTGACAACACCGGAGGGCGGCGCCGTGGCGAGCGCGGAGGACGATGGTGAGGCCTCGGACGGGAACGAACAGGAGCCGGGGAAGATCATAGCCAGCCATGGGAGGCGGGAGCAGGCAGTCCCGCCGGCGCTGGTTTGGCTTTGGCGGCTCGAGGAAGAAGAGACTGAAGAAACGCGACAGACGTTGAATGTCAATCGAACGGTCAAGGTTGGCACAATCGTTTTTTGACTAAGCGGACACCAAGTAGCATACTTTTTTATATATAGGAAGAAAACTGCGAGGAAAATGCGTTCGTCTGCCGTCCTCCTCACAGGGAACGTTCACCACGTAAGTGACTAGCACCCTTGGTTTTCAACTGAGAGGTCTTGGGTTCGAGTCCGAGGAACTCTCAATTTTGTCCTCCTTCCTTCCTCGCAAAAAGGGAAAGAAAATCAAAGACTTGGGAAGGCGTACAGAACAAGCTAGTGTACCAGTAAAGAGACGTTGCTGAGTTTTAGAAAAAAGAAAGACGTGCTTCTGTAGCTGGTTCGAATCCAAACCTAGACTATGACTATATATGGTGCTATGCTACTCTGCAAGTAATGAAACTGACATATCCAACGTTCGCTTCTCCTCTTCTCTACTTACTCTGCCTAGCATCAGGAGCTCTTGCCGCAGCAACCATGTCCGCTGGCTGCTCGTCCACCTGCTCTTCAGCAGGCAACAACCAGATATGCGCCAAGTCGCCACCCATACCATCGCCTGTGGGTCTCATCACACCCCCGCCGGCACGCGCACCGCAGCCGATTGCTCATCGCAACCCGATGCCGTTGGTGTGGTGCCACTGCTACAAATCACGCAGAGTCATCCGTCGCGTCTCAACCACAATTCACAACCCTGGCCGAGTCTTCTACAAATGCCTGAATCATGGGGTAATAATATGTTTAAGTGTTGTTCTTCTGCTTTCAGTTGCTGATTTTTTTAATAGTTTGGTTGATGATTTTCTGATTTGATTCGTGCAGAAAAGGGAAGATTCATGTGATTTGTATTTCTGGGAAGTTGTTGATGTGGGGGAATGCAACTACACTGATTATTTGGTTAGCCGAGGAATCCCTATACCAGCAGGTTGGGGTGTTGGACAAGTAACTGAAGGAACGACAGAAGAGGAAGATGCAGAGCAGAAGGTTAAAGACGCAGTTCCTCTGATCATGGCCAAGCAACAGCTGCTGAACGACCTTGACATCAATGAGGGGATGAAAGAGCTTGTGAAGATAATGGGCAAAATCGATGTGCTCTGTAGGATGATTGTCTCTTTATTTGCAGTGTATGTAGCACTCATGATGTATTCAGTGGCTACGACATGAGCACTTTGCTGAAACTAGTAATGAATGAAACATGTGTAGCAGGATGGGCGTAGTGTTGTGAACATCTAATGATTTCTTTTAACGGAAATCAGGGGGTATCCCCTTTTTCTCATATAAATAAATAGATAGCAGAGGCCCTGTCGGGTCAGCTTTGTTCTCATTCGAAGACGTCGAGCAAATTGCAGTCTAACAGCAAACTATGTCATCAAATTCAAGTTTCATAGCCAAATATGAGTACAACTGAACAACAATGTCATCATGTTTTAGTTGTCATACAATCACCAAACACAAATCAGCATACATAACAAGTGATATTCTCATAGCAAAATACTAAACAACATGTTCATCAGGTTTCAGAAACCATAGCAAACATAATTTCACATAGTAGATAAAAAAACGTCTTCTGACAGGCAAATACGACAAAAGCAATGTAATCATCATCCGCAGCAGTAGCATCAACATCTTCGCCATGTGTATCAGTATGAATCGTAATTCCCCACGGTGTCATCTTCTTCTTCGTCCTCAACGTCCTCGAACGTTGGCTTCTTCTTGATCAACTCTTGTATGTCCACAGCACGACAGGCAATCTTTTCGCCGGCGTCATTGACGTGATGGTTCTCAAAGATATTAGGAACATCTGTGTTATCTTGTACATCAGGAGCAGTGTAAGCATCATCTTGTTGTGCAACTTCATTAAACGAATTCCTCTGCTCAAACCTTTGCAATACTCTCCAGTCATCGCTATGTGCAAATGTGTCTTCCAAGAAAAATATCTGTGTTGCTTGATTTGCCAAAATAAAAGGCTCGTTGGTCTGGTACGCCGCCTTGACATTGATGGATTTGAAATAATCATCAGCTCTGGGTTTTGCAATCCTGGAAAATAGGTTATACCAACGACAGCACAACAGAACCACACACCGATGATCCTCGAAACTGGAGATATACTGCAACTGAACAATGTCTGTTATGTTAGCATACATTTCAGTTGTCTCTTTGTCATACGTATCCGTGCTCATGATGGCACTATTTTGTGTCTTCCTGCCTTCGTCTCATGCAAGGGTGTTGTAGCACACATCTCCAACAACGCAAGATTCATAATGTCTTACCCGAGTATCAGGACCCATCGCTAGTGAGTAAAGGGCATCATCAACTGCCTGCCCATCCTCCCGCATCTTCTTAACCTATGGTTAGAAAATAGACAAGTTGATCATCTTATGTACTCAATATATTAAAAAAACTAACATTGCACTTCAAAAGCTTACATGGTTCTTGAACCATTTCGCAAATCCTGCCATAACCAGTTTGTCAATGTTTCTTGGATTTTGCGGCAGTAACTCCTCTTTGTAGATATATAAGAATGTGCCGCAAGTTTAGTAGATTACGATGTATAAGCTACAGTACTGCACTTACTTGATATAAGGTAGTATCTCAGGACAGTTATTCAACACATACCAAACCATTTTGTCCAAATCTTTAGGTTTGTCCTCTTGTCGACTCTTCCCTGTAACTCGAACAGAATAATCGAAAACATTGAGCCCGACATTGTCTTCACCCACCTCTTTGCTAAGCTGGTCAGCTGTTTCAATGTATTTTGAGCAGAATGTCAACGCTTCTGTAGCAATGTAGGCCTCTGCAATGGAACCCTCGGGTCTAGCTCTGTTCCTAACATAGCCCTTGAAAGTGCCTAGCCGCCTTTCAATAGGGTACATCCAGCCATAATGTACTGGACCTCTAAGTAGTGCCTCGTCAGGTAGATGAACAGCCAAATGCACCATCACATCAAAGAAGGCTGGAGGATATATCTTCTCAAGGTCACATAGGATAGTTGGTATCTTGTCTCTAAGACGCTCCAAAGCATCTATCCTGATATTTCTACTGTAGAGTTCCCTGAAGAATTGTCCCAACTCTGCAACTGCTCTGTATAAGTCAGGGCAGCCCAATCCTCTAAGGATAACAGGTAAAACCCTTTGAAGTAGGACGTGGCAGTCATGAGTTTTCAACCCTTGTACCTTGTTTCCATCTGCACTGACTCTCCTTTCAGTGTTGGAAGCAAATCCATGTGGGAATCTCACACGTGACAGGACCTCGCAGAATTCTTTTCTTTTTACCTTGTCCAAGACGTACACAGCTGGTGCCACATCCCGTGGTTTACCTTCATCTTGCACCTGCAAATCCTTTCTGATACCCAGGTGTGTCAAATCAATCCTAGATTTTAAGGTATCTTTCGTCTTGCCTTCAATGTTAAGAAGTGTGCCGATAATGCTGTCACATATATTTTTCTCGATGTGCATCACATCAAGATTATGCCGCAGATCCAAATCTTTACAATACTCCAAGTCCCACAAAGTGGACCTGCGGGTAAACAATAATCTCTCTTCTACCGTGCCACGCTTCCTTTTCCCGCTACCATTACCAGGATGGTTTCCTGGTGTAATATGCCTGACCTTCTCTAATTCCACTTACAACTCATCGGCGGTGAGCCTCTTTGGCGCATCACGGTTTTCATGCTTTGCATTGAACACATGTCTTCGGTATTTTCTAGGATGCGGCTTGTCCTTGGCAAGGAAACGGCGGTGTCCAATGTAACAGATCTTGCTAAGTATTGCGTATGACAGCGATTCCTATCACAGTGAACACATGCATTGTAACCATGTGTCGTTCGCCCTGACATAGTGCCCAAAGCCGGATAATCATGGATGCACCAAATTACAATGGCACGCAGAAAGAAATCAGCTGGTGGGCTGCTATATAGGTCTTGAGTGAGAACACCCTTCCATAGCTGTTGAAGTTCCTCCACAAGAGGCTCCATGAACAAATCAAAATCCTTTCCAGGACTTTTTGGACCTGGGATGAGCAAGGCCATCATGTAGTTTGATTCTTTGGTGCAGACATTTGGAGGCATGTTGTAAGGGATAACAAGCACTGGCCACATGCTATATGTGGCGCTCTGGTGGCCAAATGGGTTAAATCCATCTGAAGTTAAGCCAAGTCTAATGTTTCTCGGGTCAGCAGCAAACTCTTTGTGTTTATCATTGAAGCTTTTCCACTCACTACCATGAGATGGATGGCTCATTACATTCTGATCTCTGTACTCCTGGTTCCTAGAATGCCACAGTACATCCTCTCTTGTTTCAGCATCATGAAACAACCTTTGCAATCTTGGTGTAATTGGAAAATGTCTCAGAACATTATGAGGAACCCTCTTCACAACATCGCCATCTTTCCATCTTGATGATTTGCATTTCGGGCATTCACTTAAGTTGGCATAATCCTTCCGGAACAGAACACAATTATTCTTACAAACATGGATCATATCATATCCAATTCCAACTGCACGAAGGAAATTCTTCATTTTACTGTAGGTGTGTGGCAGCTCAGACGCATCTGGGAAAGATTTGCGGAAAGCAGCCAACATCGCATCGAATGATTTGTTGGTCATCCGCTCAGATGTCTTCACCTGAAGAAAGGTGACCATAGCTGAGAATACTGACAGCTTATTTCCTGGGGTGACAGCAACGTTGCATTGTTCCAACATGCGGACCCACCGTTTTTCTTCTGCAAGTGAAAGTTCACGGAATGCACGAGCATTTCGTAGCATTGTTTCAATGTTGGTCAAACTCACTGGCTCCACCACCACCACCACCTCCTCCTCTTCCACCTGAGCATCAGGCAGATCAAGATGGTGATCTGCTGCTTCCACGTAGTCAATAACATTGACGTTCACAGCTTCACCATGATGAACCCACCTAGTATATGTGACCGACATCCCATACAAGTGTAGATGATTTTGCACAGTTGACTGGGGTCTTGTAACTAAATTCATACAACTGCTACACGGGCAGAGCACATCTGATTTCGGACCACCATACTCAGCTCTGATAAAGTTCATGAAGTTTTCAACCCCCTCGACATATGCAGCGGAGAATCTTCGAGCAGAAGTTATCCAAGTCCTGTCCATCTGTTAGACATACAAATTAGTTCTTCTACTAGATATTACAGGAAAAACATATATACTTTTTTATGAAGTCCAGAAAAAAATACCTAGGTCGATTTCTAAAGCTATGGCAAGATATTTGGACGAGCAGATCTAAGTAACGAAATATATGTCAAGCTAATTCAGCAAACAAATTTGAGTGCTAAATTATGGCAGGCTGTTTCAGTAGTCAATGAGCCCGAGCACACAACCATCAAACTATCGAAGGCCATCGCAGCAACAAAGATCGAGTATAAAACGGTGTAGAGCTATTTCACCTAACAGATTGGCTACTAGACCATGGCAATCTACGTCACAATAAATATATGGCAGGATATTTTAGCAACTAATCGGCCTTGGCATGCCATCTCAGTTAAGCAGATTGAATGCAGAACAGGGCAAGGAAGCTTCTTAAGCAGAGCATATTAATAGTAAACTACTTCGGCAAACAGTGAGATTAACATCGTCTATCAGCTAACATTCAGCGCTACACTGACATGAACGGGGCCTCAGTCTAGAATGCGCGTACCGTGGGAGAAGCTGACCGCCGTGCGTCTCCACACGAACGTCGCCAGCGGTGGCGACGCTGACCGCCGTGCGCCTCCACAAGAACGTAGCCAGAGGTGGCGGCGCGGCTAGAGGACGGCAGTCTACCAGAGCATACCGTGGGAGCGAGAGGATCGCCGTGCGTCCCCTCAACAAACTGCGGCGCCGACATATCGGCGTGGTAGGGAGGGCGGCTTTGGCGGAGCGAATAGAGTTGAGGGGGACGGGGGGGAGGGGGGTTTGCGGAATATTTGGCCGAAGGGTGGTTTAATCGAATTTGGGGGAATTTTTGTGGGGGGGAGGATTTTCGCGTGGTGGGCGGGGGGAGTTTGGCGCATGGTCGGTTTCTCCAAGTGCAGTCCCATGTGTCAGTGAAGAGGCAAGCCGAAGCGCGTTTCGTTTGCGTGAGCCGTGTGCAGGACCGAACGTGTGTGGGGTGCAATGCAACCGCGACAGGAGTGTTGTGAGTGTACCGCCTTTTTTCCTTTTAAACTAGGTGCTTCGCCCCCTCAAAAAAAATGTTGCTTCGCGTGATCCATCGATACTACTACTAGTAATCCGGTAATCCCGACTAAAACGGTGCGGCCGGGTCTTTTCCGCATGATATGCTGGGAGGTTGGCTTAGTTGGGTTTTTTAGATTTGTCTCGGTTCAATAAAAAGCAGAGTTGGTGATGATGGTGTGCCTGTCATCCTGCAATATAGGCCGTCCGATCTATATCTAACGGATAGGAAGGAAACTTTGACAATCTACCCGCACTCCTCTCCACATTTGCAGATAAGGCTTTCCCTCGTTTATCCTTTTCTCCCACAAGATCTTGATCTTCCATGCACTAGTACTCCTACAATATATATATTATTGTAAAAGTTCATATACACCGGCCGAGAATAATGCAAACACGGCAGATTTTCATTACATTTCGAACTTTTATAAGACAGAAAAATAAAAGAAACCCGACCCTAAACCTATTCTACGGCGGCGACCGACGTCCTTCATCTGCGACCTCTATGTACGGGGGCGGGGTTCAAGACCCGTGAAGTGAAGGTGCGGTCTCCGGCGAGGAAGAGTAGAACACGGGATACAGACCGGCCAGTTGGCACACCATGCCCTGCAGCCTCCCATGCCCTACTCATCCTCGGAGGAGTCCCCGACCTCGGCGGTGCCAGACGTTGGACGACGGCAAGTAGGACGCATGGCTGACTGTGCTCCCGTCGACGGCCACCAGCGTGGCCACCGCTTGTGCGGTCGCGTCCGTGTCCGGCTACGCCGCTATTGCGTCGCGAGAGGCGACTTGAGCGAGGGCGGCGACCTCGAGCTTCATCCCCGAAGACAAGCTCTCCCACAGAGCGTTCACACTTGCGGTCATGGCGGATGTGGTGTCAGGTAGGAGGACGATGCGCTATGGTGTGGAGGTTAGCTGGGCTTTGCCGCTTTAAGTAGCGCATTCCGGTGAGGCCAAGCGTCCGGGTGCGTCATTAAGTCGCCGGAGTTGGTTCCTTGGGCACCGAGCCTCTTAACGACGACATACAACCGGACGGCATGAATGCGGGCAGCTGGCGCCGGCTGGGAACGCAACACGTGACGGCACGAGGGACGAGGGCTTTGGTGTGCCAGGGTAGTCAGCTGCGGTCGTGGCAACGTTGGAGATGCCCTTTGCTCAAATAATCAAGATGGCCCGGCATGGTATCAGGTCGAGAGGATGCAGTTGGCCGCGCTACACCACTCCACGGACGCGTCGCGGTGCCCCGTGCATCCTCGACGAGCCGGGTGTTGGAGTGTGTTTGGATTGTGGCCAAAGTGCACCTTACCAAAATTTTGGTCATGACCCAAAGATTGGTCTTTGTTTGGATGGTTGCCATTTCTTTGGCATGCCAATGAACTCTAGCCAACTCTAGTTCATTTTTCTTGCCAATGCCGGCCAAATCATGGGCAACCAATACCTCAACCAAAATTTTGGCTACCCAATGCTTTGATGGGGCAACCTTGGGCACAAACCAATCATACCGTTGGTCGTGCCACAGAACAAACACCACCCTTGGCACACTGAAACCGACCGTGTCTATTGACGATATGAGCGTGTCGCTCACCACGGTCGCTGTGTCCTGAGGCGGTGCTGGAGCTGCGCCCCATTGTTGGCCCCAAAGACCCACATGAACGGTTATCGGAGACGAGGAGGTCATGGGCCAGCTCCTCCATTGGACTAGTCTGCGCTACGTCGTCCCGATGGGTGTGCCCCACATGTCAGTTTCCCTATTTTCCCGGCCATATTCGAGCGTCAGTGCTCCGCGTTGCGCATTAGGCCTTTCACTATGTAGGCCAAGCGAGACAACTTATTGTTTATTTGAGCCGTTCAAGTGTAATCATGTGGTGTTTGCTTATTTCTCATTCCTCTCCAACCCTCTTCTCCATCGATCATGTCGCCCTCCAGTCGAGTCCATCCTCCCGCATGCCTCATTTGAACATTCCGCCGAGTATCATTCACATGTACCCACCCTAGTCCTCTTTCAATAGATCTCCGGACCCCGAGATGAAATCGAGAGGGAACGAGTGGGGGCACGTGATACCTAAGGCGGATTCAAAATTTTGAACCGGTGATCATAGCATCCGCAAATCATATATAAAGGGTATTCAATGTTCGTTTCATTTTTGAACGTACAATATACTCCCTCCTATCCTTTCTACCTTACATATAAGTTTTATGTGTAGTCAAAGTATCTCTACTATGATAAAAAAGGTATCAACATTCAACAATGCCCAATCAATATTGTTAGATTCGTACGTATTCCTAGATTTGTACTCAAGATGGTTTCCAATTTGACTATTGACAAGATTAATAGTACTCCTTTCACATAGGTGAGTAAGTCATCTTAGGCTGTGCACCGTGACCAAGGAGGAGGGGAAAACGAGAGAAATTAATGTTTATTTGCTAATTAATAGTATTGCATGCAATGAACTAACCACTGCATGTCATGTTTGATAGTCTCAGGTCATTAAAAGCATGCACACCCTCATCTCTTATTGGTTCATATGTCAAGAAATAAGAAACGAGGTAGAAGTTAATGCACCGCGCCTACGTGTTTTGGGATTATTTGGTTTTCGTAAGATGACTTACACACCTAGACGGAGGGAGTACATGAGATGTATAATGTGAAAATTATAGCATTGGAAACTCCTTTCACATACGAAATTGACCATATGCTTTGTGTAAGTTGCATGTCATATATTATTACTCTAACATTTGGTCAAAGTTAGCCTCGAAAAATGCATTAGACCATGTATGCTTTGTGTAAGTTGCATGTCATATATTATTACTCTAACATTTGTGTAAGTTGCATGTCATATATTATTACTCTAACATTTGGTCAAAGTAGTATAGTGGAAGTGGATCCTCTGACGTAGGTATCCCTGTCTTACCCTCCCTTTCGATCACTTACTGGCGGACCCCATGCTTGCTAGGCCCCGCATGTCAGTTACTCAATGGGTTCGGCCACGTCAGGGGATCCTCATCCGTAGTATACTCCCTCTATTTTTATTTACTCCGCATAAAACAGAGGGAGTAGTGGTATAATAAATGATGCGAGCGGGGGAGGGGGAGGGACGTCGGTTTGCTCTCAACTGCGGTCCCACAAGCGAGCGAAAACACAAGACAAATCGTGTTCCATTCGCTGAGCGACATGGAGAGTCCAGCGTGCCGGGCTGCAACGCGAACGCGACAAGAGTGATGTACAGTCAAAACCGCTTGACCGGTCGTCACCGGAACCACTATTCACATGAGAACCTTCGCTGCTCGGCCTATGCCAGCCACTGCCCTAAAACCACACCAAATCTCCAGCCCATTCCCCCACCTTTCGATCCCCTAGCCTGCATCAAGCGTCCCCTAGTTCACAGGAAAGCCATGGTGCGCCGCAAGATCACTTACTACAAGATGCTAACGCCGGAGCGCCGCGCAGAAATCGTGGCGGCGGTCGGCGCCACAGACCTCCGTTCCCAAGCTCGCTTTGTGGCGGGCCAATCCCCGAGTTCTCTGGACCCAAGCTACGAGGAGGAGGAAGCCGATCCAATGTTCACTTTGGAGGTCGCGGCGCAGAAGGCCCCCGATGGGTATGAGACGATGGACGTCGACTTCGTGCCGGCGTCCGAGTCCCCCATGGTGCAGGCGGACCAGCGGTTCAACATGGCGATACTAAAGGAGGACCGGGAGGCAGAGGCTCAACTCGACGCGGAGCGCGTGCATGCCACTGCCATCGAGGCTCTCCTGCAGGCGGAACCGGATGTCGTGGATGTGAACCGGGTGGCGGAGGCTCAACTTGAGGCGGAGCGCGCGGATGCCGCTGCCATTGAGGCCCTCCTGCAGGCGGAACCGGACGTCCTGGACATGAACCGGGCGGCAGAGGCTCGACTCGACGCAGAGGGCGCGGATGCCGCTCTCATCGACGCCCTCCTGCGGGCGGAACCGGAAGTCCTGGACTTGAACCGGGCGGCAGAGGCTCGACTCGACACGGAGCGCGCGGATGCCGCTCTCATTGACGCCCTCCTATAGGCGGAACCGGAAGTCCTAGACTTGAACCGGGCGGTGGAGGCTCGACTTGACGCGGAGCTCGTGGATGCCGCTACCATCGAGGCCCTCCTGCAGGCGGAACCGGACGTCCTCGACTTGAACCGGGCTGTGCTCTCGTCCGTGCAGAGCGCTCGCACGCTCCGCTTGAACGAGTAGCTGGAGGCCGAGGACAACCATGGCACGGAGACACACGTCGGCAGCGACCGCTGGTTCGCGCCGGCAGCCAAAGACGACGAGGTAGTCTCTTTCCGCGAGCAGTGATAGTTTTTCTTTATGTTGTTGTTTTTATTATTATGGATCTTCTGCTGTGTAAAAACATACTATTTGTTATGCAAGTCGCCCGAGTCTACCATTTCAAGCGGTTGGATGAATATCCTACGTCTCCTAACCCTTCTTTCCTTCTTCCTCACCTCTTCTTCTTCCCCAACAGACCACCGCACGGGCCGTACGGATACTCCGGTTGGATAAACATACTCTATGAACGAAAATTATGTGTCCGCGATAGGATGGCTGAGTTTGGTTTGTTCACATGCGACAACACCTGTCAGTGAGGGTGTGTTCCCTTGGTTGGGTTTGCGGCGTGTAGGAGCGAAGTGTGAGGGTGCGGTGCGACCGCGGCGTGCAGGAGCGACCGTGTGAGGGTGCGGTGCGACCGCGACAGCCGTGCGCAAGTGTACCTCCTTCTCATTTTGAAAACTTTAGGAAAGCTTGGCAAAAATGTGTGGCAAAGTTTGGCAATGCAAGGCCTAGACCCAAACAGGATAAGTACGTACTACCTCTGTCCGGGTTTATTGGTCCCCATTGTATTTCGTGCCAAATTTTGACCATAGATTAAACTAAGAAAATGTTCACGCATGTCACCAAACATTATATTTTTCAAAACTATGTTCAAATACGAATCGAATGAGATAATTTTTCTTGACATGCATTAACATTTTGTTAGTTAAATCTTTAGTCAAAATTTGGCACAAACTATAAAAGGGACCTATAGACCAGGACGGAGGTAGTACGTACTAGGAGTACTAGTGTTAAAAAAGAAAGGCGGGGTTTTCCTTCGATACAAATCCTCGTTTCACGTGTCAATTAATGCGTTTTTTTTCTCGAAAGACCAAAGAGCTAACCATCTCACTCCTCATCCCTTGATTAATGCAGCGCCATGCAAACGAACCTTCTCACTTCCGCATGCATGCAGGGGATATTAATGTCCTTGGTTGCTAACCCCATCAATTTTGCCTCGATTAGTGTTAGTGGCCCTTTGCAAATTGTAATTTTGATATACTGGCCTTGTGTACAAAAAATGGAGGTAGTAACTATATTTGAATTCCTTGCCCATTGCGGTGACGTCGACGACTTTTTTTGTGGTTTGGCGAAGTGTGTTCGACGGAGAACACCATTGAGGGAGACCACGGTAAGTCGTTCGCAAGTGCCGCCTGCAAGCCGAGACAACCACCTTATTTGCATCCAGGAAGTCCTTTAGTAGTACTACTACTAGGAGTACTAGTGCGGTGAGATGGTTTCTCGAAGAAGACGATGGAGAAGCGGAGTCAGCGAAGAGTGAATTGATAGTTGCTTCGTCCGTGCTTTGTGATTTGACGCCTCACTGCTTTGTGATTTGTGATAGAAGGGACAGGGGAGTAGACTCTTCGCTCTATACTCTACTACTCCTACATGCTTCCAAGCATGGGAGAAAGAGGAGAGACGTTGCATTTTTCTATTCCTTCAATCAATCAATCAGGGAGTTTCGGTTCCATCTTTTTGGCTTTGGCAACGCCGTCCACAATGGTTCCCACGATGCCAAAAGCTATTTTCACATTTGGCTACACATTGTGGATGCCCTTAACCGTACCACTTGGTTTTGCTCCTGTGTGCTATCTATACAAATCTCAATTATATTGATCTAAAAAATTATAGAATCAAAGATTAGTAAAAAGGAGGTGATTTTGCCGCGCGGATGGCGGGGGAGGTTTCTTGTTTTCGGAGGACGTTGTCCTGCACGTGTCAGTGCTTTACCAAGCTGATCTGCGTCCCACATGAGGCAGAACAACGGCAGAAGCAACACGTGGTTAAGTTGAAGAAGATGAGGGAGAAGCGACCATGCTGATCCGCGTCCCACATGAGGCAGAACAACGGCAGAAGCAACACGTGGTTAAGTTGAAGAAGATGAGGGAGAAGCGGATTCAGCAACGAGTGAAATGATGGTTGCTTCGTCCCTCCAACTTCTTTTTTTAGCATTATTACTTCGTCCCTCCAACTTAACTGCGGGAAAGGTGCAACTTTGTGATTTGACGCCTCATTGCTCATTACTACGCCGGCGCCATGACTGTGGTGCTTCACCCCGGCTGCTCTGCACTGTATTCCGATATGGCACGTGGACCCAGTAGCTTGATGTCCCACATGTCGGCGAAAGGGACTAGAAGATTTATGAAAGCGAGCGCTCCACTCTTACGACGGAGGAGTAGACGACACGACGGCCTAGTGAACTGTCACTTGTACTGTATAGTACTATAGTTTTGTTGTTTCGCACGATCCATCGATACAAACCCGATTAAATAGGAAAGGGCGGGATTTTTCCCGCGTGGTAGATGATACTGGCCATACATTTCAAAGGCAATTTTAATGTATGCAAACTGAATAATTACAAGTAACAATATGATATCTAGTAAAACTAAAAACACATATGCTTTATTGTGTTAGAGTGTAGTAGTAGTGCTGTATTGCATAGTTGTTAGATGTAACATGCGAGAACGTGTAGAGATGTAGTTTTGGAGGGCCTATAGAGAGAAAAGCGTAGTACGGTCACCGAACTTCAGAATAAGCTGATTACGGTCACTATATATGTTTTGCGGTGATTATCCGGTCACTTGCTCACAGTTCAACATCGGATTGCACTCTGTTGACCGGCCAAATAGTCTGCGTGGCGCCATGTTGACTAGTTAAATTGACCATGTTCCTTGTGGGTCCCACCTGTCAGTTCGCATAGGGAAAAGGTCAGATAAACACAAATTTACGCAGGCGCGATAAGGCTCCAACCCGTGCGCGGGAATCACCTGGTTGCGTATGTGTCTGTCAGGGCCTGATGTGTGCGCATGCACGTGTAGGTTGAGCACTTGAGTGTGAGAGTGTGTGTTGGTCGTGTGGTGTACTGGTGTGTGCATGCATGCGTGCGTGTGTGCGTGTGAGTGTTGTGTGCGTGCGTGGCTGCGTGTGTACGTGTGAGTGTTGCATGCGTGCGTGGGTGCATGTGTTTGTGTGAGTGGTGCATGGATGGAGTTCGTGTGCATGCGTGTGTGTGTATAATCACCACACCCGCTCCTGTGTGTTAAAACAGACGGCTCAGCATACCAATACAAGGCCACCTTGTTCGTTGTGCCCGCGTTCATGACTTTGCACCACTGTCAAAATATTTTTTTGTCGTTTGTTTTCATTCTTACTAGCAAGATGCCCGTGCGTTGCATGTAACATCAAGATGCATTTGTATGACTTGTTTATCTTGTGAGAGAAAAGAATGAACGAGGGAAGGCCTTATTTGCAAATGTGGAGAGGTGTATGGGTACCTTTTTGCAAAATTGCCATAGTTTCTTTCCTATCCGTCAGATATAAATCGGACGGCCTATATTGCAGGATGGCAGGCACACCATCATCACCAACTCTGTTTTTTATAAGAGTGTATTTTATGTATTTTATAATAGTGTAGATGTAGAGTGGATACAAGTCGACAGGTGGGCACGATGTTAGTGAGATAATGTGATGCAACACTAGAGGTGCCACATGGAGCGTTCGACTGGTCAACTAGTCATGTCATGAGCAAATACAAAGTTGTACGGTGAGCCCGTGACTGTATAATAACCACTAGACGTAAACGGTGACCGTAATGAATGGATTATGAAGTCCAATGTAGGTATTGTGCTTTCACTTCAAATACAATAATCATCATTGCATATATCGCGAGAGAAAGATGAAACACGCGTGAATTTTCTGGGGGCTTACTTTTAGAGGACCTGGAGATAGTTTTGTGTGCATACGTGAAAGGGGCGTACA